>NC_060162.1:224829-233790 GCF_021292245.1 Micropterus dolomieu
GGACAGAAAGTTAACAGCCTCCATCCTCCAGTCAGCTGATCAGTGTCAGAAGGTCTCTGATCAGTTTCTTCAGGTGAAGAATGAACTGTCCTCATTTACAGGACAGTGAAGAGGAAGACTCCGAGCTGCAGCGTGAAGAAAAACATCCAGACTCATGTCCAACATCTTCAAAGCCTGATCTGTGAGCTCAGCCTCTAAATGTAAAGGCTGCTGAGCTGAACTCCCTCCTCGGTGTTTAATGTGGATCTGCTGACTTCCTGTCCTGCAGGAACACGATCAGTAGAACTCACTTTACTGAGTGGATATATCTGTTGATGTGTCTGCTTGATATCTGCAGTGACGTCAGTAGCTGAGCTCACTTTTCCTTCAGCAGCTTCATTTTAGACTTCTTATTGTCTAACTCTGATCTGAAGTCAGCTCACATTTCTCTTTCACTCATTTTCTTTCATTTGCTCTCTTTGTTCTCATTCATTCTCATACAATCAGTTTGTTTAACAGGTCGAGGAGATTTCCTCTTTTTATTGACATATTACAGGCTTTTCGTTCTGTTTGTGCCGTTAACTGAGAAGATTTGAATAATTTTATTGTTGTTGAGTTGTGATTTTTCTGTTTTATAGATTTGTTTCAAGTTAATTTTGTGTATTTATTCTGATTTGTTTTGATGAAATGTTTTGTTGACATTGTGTGAATATATTCAATATAAATCATGAATACATCATCAGGTGTTCTTCTGTAGTCAGAATCAAATGTAAACTCTCATTAATCTCAGTAAATAATCTCTGTGAGTCAGATGATGAGTGAGTTTTATTAGATGTGATCAGATTGACTTTATTGATCTCTGAGGTTAAATGTAGGGACGGGGGTCCACAGAGCTTCCTGGATTTCCTGGTTTCCTTTCAGTCTGAGGTCCAGCCGGCGGTCCAGCTGAGACAGGTTCCTCTCATTTAGAAGGATTTCTACATACAGAGACAAAGAGCAGCACAGAAAGGCTCTTAGTGAGAAAAGCTTTATCTCCCCGTCACATGTGGTCTGCCTGTGGACCTGGTTCCTCCTGGAGGACGTTAGCTCTGTCCTCTGGGACCTTCTCAGACCTCTCTGGACCCGGGTCTCCTTTCCCCTGAGCCGAGGCCTGCGGGATCAGAACCGGCACGAGCTTAAAGTTTGACATTCAGAGCCTCAGTTTAATATTCAGCAGTTAATGTCGTTCCTCCAAGTGACAGCCCACTTTTCACTCTTTGCTCACTAGTTGCCAAGTGGACTAATAAAAGGAACTCTCCAGGTGGATGCAATTAAAGCCGTCTGCTCCAGATCCTGGATTCTAGAAAGGCTTTCTGTGGCGGCACGTGAAAATGTTGAGCTGTTCAGAGAGGACCGTCTGACCTGAGCAGATCTGTGGTGATGCTTCCTGTAGTGAGTCAGCCCTGCTGAGCACACTCTGCTGAACTAAAGCAGGAAACACAAACCCGCAGCCCTGCAGAGACCTGCAGAGCCCTGCAGAGACCTGTAGAAACCTGCAGAACCTTGTAGAGACCTGTAGAGACCTGTAGAAACCTGCAGAGCCTTGTAGAAACCTGCAGAGACCTGCAGAGCCTTGTAGAGACCTGTAGAAACCTGCAGAGACCTGCAGAGCCTTGTAGAGCCCTGTAGAAACCTGCAGAGACCTGTAGAGCCCTGTAGAAACCTGCAGAGACCTGCAGAGCCTTGTAGAGACCTGTAGAAACCTGCAGAGACCTGCAGAGCCTTGTAGAGCCCTGTAGAAACCTGCAGAGACCTGTAGAGCCCTGTAGAAACCTGCAGAGACCTGCAGAGCCTTGTAGAGACCTGTAGAAACCTGCAGAAACCTGCAGAGCCTTGTAGAGCCCTGTAGAAACCTGCAGAGCCTTGTAGAGACCTGCAGAGCCTTGTAGAGACCTGCAGAGCCTTGTAGAGACCTGTAGAAACCTGCAGAGACCTGTAGAAACCTGTAGAGCCCTGTAGAAACCTGCAGAGACCTGTAGAGCCCTGTAGAAACCTGCAGAGACCTGTAGAGCCTTGTAGAGACCTGTAGAAACCTGCAGAGACCTGCAGAGCCTTGTAGAGCCCTGTAGAAACCTGCAGAGACCTGTAGAGCCCTGTAGAAACCTGCAGAGACCTGCAGAGCCTTGTAGAGACCTGTAGAAACCTGCAGAAACCTGCAGAGCCTTGTAGAGCCCTGTAGAAACCTGCAGAGCCTTGTAGAGACCTGCAGAGCCTTGTAGAGACCTGCAGAGCCTTGTAGAGACCTGTAGAAACCTGCAGAGACCTGTAGAAACCTGTAGAGCCCTGTAGAAACCTGCAGAGACCTGTAGAGCCCTGTAGAAACCTGCAGAGACCTGTAGAGCCTTGTAGAGACCTGTAGAAACCTGCAGAGACCTGCAGAGCCTTGTAGAGCCCTGTAGAAACCTGCAGAGACCTGTAGAGCCCTGTAGAAACCTGCAGAGACCTGCAGAGCCTTGTAGAGACCTGTAGAAACCTGCAGAGACCTGCAGAGCCTTGTAGAGCCCTGTAGAAACCTGCAGAGCCTTGTAGAGACCTGTAGAAACCTGCAGAGCCTTGTAGAGACCTGTAGAAACCTGCAGAGACCTGCAGAGCCTTGTAGAGACCTGTAGAAACCTGCAGAGCCTTGTAGAGACCTGTAGAAACCTGTAGAAACCTGCAGAGCCTTGTAGAGACCTGTAGAAACCTGCAGAGACCTGCAGAGACCTGCAGAGCCCTGCAGGTCCAGCTCATGTGGACTCACCATGGCAGCATGTAGGGACGTGTTGCTGCTCTCCTTACCTGAGGGAGCAGCTGTGGCTTCAGGCTTCAGCTTCCTTTATATTACAGTCATATATCATGGAGGGAAGAAGATGTTATTCCACTGGTTGTCATGGTTTCCATAATAATGGTAGGAAACCAACCGCTAAATTGCTGATTTCTCCAACATGTAGCCAAGTTTTCAAGTAGTTTTCTGTGCATTATAAAGGGGGGATACATTTCATGGCAAGCTGAAAATAGAGTCTGAAATAATTTATATCCCCCTATAACTTTTGCTAGGAAAAGAGAAAGTTCTCCACCCCTGTTATCAGTCATGATGTGAAGCATACACAAAATAAAATACTTGACAGTACGCCATCATCTGTCCATTATGGAGGGGAAACATATTTTGGCAGACTGCATGTCCAGCCTGGTAGGAGGCTGCTGTTATGGCTTTTTGTGTATGAAAAGTTCTGTTTAAATGCATTATTGAATTGTTATCCAGCAATATCCAAAGGCCATGCAACACAAGGAGAAACTCTTGTCTACAATACTGCATTCAGTTTAATGTACATTCCGAGTCAAGGAGAGTAACGTTGAGGCGAGCAAAGCGTTAAACTGATGACAGTGATGTTGGTTCAGTATCGATGTAGGAGCAGCTGACTTTAAGGTGACAGTCTGTCTGAATCCAGCTTCTAAACAGTAACATGGATGACAAAGTGATCAACGTGGTCAGTTATAACATCACCAGACTATCGCGAAATAAATGTTTGCTTTAGAGTGAAACTAAACATTCTCAACTGAGTGCAATGAAAAATACGAAGTTCGGTAACACGTAGTTTAACCCTGTGCTAGCTTGGTCGACACAAACCTCCTTAATAAAACTACTGAAACGATAGATTAAACAGTCCACGTGGTTCATTTTTCATTCACTTTGATGAAGTCGCAGGTCCGCCTTCACAGCCGAGAGCACGCGCGCTCCCGCGGCAGGGGAAACACTTTCTGTCCGGGGTCAGTACTTTGGCACGACACCGGAACCTGGACCTCAGAAACAGTTCAGACACTTTCTGATCCGGAGGAGCCGCCGCTAAGCCCCGCCCACCTCCCCGGCAGCCGGGCGCTCATTGGTCTGCTGCTTCCTCTCCAGCTGCAGTTTCGTTTTGTGATCACGTGGTTTCAGAGTACCCGGTCCTCGCGCCTCACGCCGCTCCTCCAGAAGCAGGTGAGTTTAAAGTTCCCGGTTTTCCAGGAGACTCCAGGACCCGCGTTCAGCTTTGTGTCCTTGTTGTTGCTTCGTCAGTTTGTGGCTCTGTAGAAGATCCAGGTCTCTCTGCGGGTCCTGCAGGGAGGGGGACAGACCGGAAATGAGCCTGGGTTCAGGTACTTGAGCACCTGATCTTTTGTCAGCTGACGGAACTCCTGCTCTGTTCACTTCGCTCTGCTGTTTGAGGGAGAAAGTTTCTTGTCTGGTCTGTTTGATGTAATCTGACTAAAAACGTTTCATATTGAACTAATATTTATTTAAAAAACGGAGTGTGCCTTAAAAAATAATGATAAGAAGATAAAAGAGGCTGAAGCTGAAACGTGTTCTCTGAATTACAGCCTGCTTATCGGCCTGTTTTAAAACTGCGGTAACGCGAGCCGCCGAATGCAAAACCATGTTCAGGTCAGCCGCCGTCTGATTTCTGTTGCGCCTAAAGCAGTGTTATTACGGTAAGGACCATAGACTGTATATTAGAAATGGACGTAGTCAAGGTGACGTCACCTCTTGGTTTGTGGACCGCAGTTTTGAAGCCTCGAGTTTGGCCAATAATGTCAAGTATTTGCAACCAGGAAGCGCCCGGAAGTGACGATACGGCAGAGCTAACAGTCGTGTGCGGCGCTAGCTAGCTTGCTTAGCTAGGTGCAACTGTAACTCACGTTAACTGTCATTTTAACAGGCTGATAAGTTTGTCCAGAGAACAACAGTCGTAAAACTAAATGTGCTCACCAGAGAAAGTGAACAGCCGACTCCCAATAAGCTTTTTCAACGTGCTGGTTAAATTTACACAGCGCCGAGGGTACGAGTAACTCTAGCCTGATTGACAAGTCGCCATGGTAACCACTTGTCAATCATAGATAATCCTGCCCTGAAACATACTCTGTTAACCTTAGAGCGTAACAACATGCTAACCTTAGAGCGTAACAACATGCTAACCTTAGAGCGTAACAACATGCTAACCTTGGAGCGTAACAACATGCTAACCTTGGAGCGTAACAACATGCTAACCTTGGAGCGTAACAACATGCTAACCTTGGAGCGTAACCACATGCTCACCTTGGAGCGTAACCACATGCTAAGCTTGGAGCGTAACCACATGCTAAGCTTAGAGCGTAACCACATGCTCACCTTAGAGCGTAACCACATGCTCACCTTAGAGCGTAACCACATGCTAACCTTAGAGCGTAACCACATGCTAACCTTAGAGCGTAACCACATGCTAACCTTAGAGCGTAACCACATGCTAACCTTGAGTGAGCCGAAGGTCCTGAAAGATACATGCGTGTTTTTTTTGTGATGCTCTTAGTGATTATCTGAACAAAAATACATACAACAGACATATAATAATAATAATACTAATAACAATAATGATAATTGTAGTATCATTTATTATTTGTTATATCTTTCACCAGCGTAATTCCTCAGCGCTGTCATGTCTCCTTCCTAGTGTCCTCTACTAGCACTGGTACAAATATCACAATCTTTTACTGTTCCTGAGATATTGCACTCTAAAAACCCCTCCAACAGCAAAATGTGAACATGTTAACATTTTCTGTGAACTTTGACCTTTAACAAAACAATTCCTGAATGGGTGACATCACCATTGACATATCAGCTCCTTCCTAATGTCGTCTACTATTACTAGTACATAAATCCTAACATTTTACTGTACCAATTTATTATATATTACACTCTAAAAACCCCTCCAACAGCAAAAATTGAAATTACAGGTAGCATTTCTGTGAACTTTGACCTTCAACCAGAGCAGTTCCTTAATAGGTGACACCACCGATGTCATATGTTTTGTGTCCTGTTGTCACCTAATATTATTGGTACAGGTATCATAACATTTTACTGTACCAACTTGGAGAGATTATACTGTAAAGAAACCCTCAAAGTTCACAGAAATGTTAACTGTTTATTTTGCTTTTTAGAGTGCAGTATCTCATAGTTGTTACAGTAAAACATTGTTACCAGTGATAGTAGTGGACACCAGGAAGTAAATTATATGAAATAGGTGGTGTCACCTATTAAGGAACTGTTTTGGTGAAATGTCAAAGTTGATAGAAATGTAGAACTGTTTAATTTGAAATGATGGAGGGATTTTCAGAGTGCAGTATCTCATAGTTGTTACAGTAAAACATTGTTGTGTTAGAGATAGTAGAGACACTAGGAAGGAGGTGATATGAAATAGGTGGTGTCACATATATTAATGTTCCTGAAGAAGAAATGGTCCTGGTGGATTTCAGGGAAAGGTATGAAATGTTAATGTGGAAGATTCATGCTGCTGTGTGATGTTTAGCAGGGGCCAAGAGAATAAACACACACACATCTCAGACATATAGTTAATCTAAATCCAAATAGATTTCAGTTACAATCTAATAGATGAAATCCTGATGGCAGTGATGCATACTGTAAACACAGCCGCTGCTCTGTCTCACTCTCCCCCTGCCATGGCCTCCCTCATCCTCTCCCCCACTAGAGTTTCCCTCTCTTTTCTGAACCTGGTATCTTCTGTTCTGTCCCTGCAGCTCTCGCTGTGCAGCCGTCTCTGTGAGCGTCTCCCTCTTATTGGCAGCAGGTCAGTGATCCACTTCAAACACTGCCAGCCTCTTTAATATAGTGCACACTTTGTTGATGACTTTAGTGAAGTACACCAAAGTGGCTTCAGGGACTAAAGAACTGTGCTGTGTTCTTGATAATTATGGACTGACCCAACATGTGAGAGTCTGTCTGCGTGCACACAAATGTTAAAACAGAGGTGATCACAAAACGGCATATCACTGAAAACACTAGTGAAAAGTTTACTGAGGCTTTCTCCTCAACACCCGCCCTCTCACGGGTCTCAGTCAATGAGCTTGAAGATAATTTCAGTTCTAAAATTACAAATTTTATTGATGCCATTGCAGCAGCCAAGGAGAAATGCCACGCTGGTTAGAACTCAAAAAAGAGAGTGTCGAAAAGCTGAACGCAGGTGGCGGAAAACAAATCTCCAGGATCATGAAACATTGGGGTCTTAGCCCAGCCCATAAAAGTTCATATCTTCACATAATAATTGACCCTCCACCAAGCAGTAAAGCAACAGTAAACATCCTCTGCTTATACGGCAGAACATAACTCACAATAACACTGTTAACTGTGCCATTCTGATGTTGCTAAATTGTAATGTCATGTCTGTAATTATAATAATATAACAACAAAACTGCGACAGTATGAACAGGGGGGTCTGGTGGTACTCCCCCAGAAAATTGTGAGTGTTAAAGACTTAATTTCCTGCATTCTGGTGTTTTTCTGCATCAGTTTATGGTGGAAATTATTTATGTAAAGGGACACACAAAATGCAGGAAGCAGCAGTGGGCTGAATCTTTGTTTCACTGGCTGCTTTTAAATGACTTGAAGGCTGGCAATTCTGCCTTCAGATGTTCTGACTGTTTACTCGTTTGATTGTCCTTGTTGCTGAATTGTGGTGAATATTTAAGAACATGTTGATATTTTATGACTTTGTAACTGATTATTATTGTAACAGAATATAATGCAGAGCAGCTTTCAGATATGTTTCTCCTGTAGATCAACTTTTAATATCATCACTGCTGAATCAACGCAGACGTGACTGATTGAGGTAACCTCTTTAAATGTGCATCCGTGTGGAAGGGATCCATAGCACGGGTTGCACCACTACTATCCATGGTAGTGTGGGGATCACAGCTCCTGTGTGTCCTCATGAGGAAAGAGCAAGATGGCTATCAGAGTAAAAATGGACTGTCTATTGTGTCAGACTAGGCAACTTGATGACTTTATTTTTTTAAGTAACCCATTAAAATATTCCTGCAAATGCAGTGAAGAAGCTGATTATCTGTAATTTAGCTATTTCTACAATTATTTTCATGTTTAAATCTCTATGAACTTATTGATAAGAGCACTTTTAAATATCACTTTTGCTGCCCAGCCAACTTTTGTTGCCTGTGACTTTTGTTATGGACATGTAGCCAACCAAACCTGTTGCTTTGCAGCAGCACAGGCTGCCAGTAAAATCTGATTATTCCTAAAGCATCTAAATAATCTTTAGAACAAAGAATGATTGTGGCAGTAACAGGGAGCAGCTTTTGCTGAAGCAGGTAAAGCTTCATACAGAAGAAGCTGTGCGTCATGCGTAAAACCCAATAGGACTGTTTTATCCACCACATTCTCTCTCTCTCAAAAATGAATATAGTCTGAAAAAAACAAATAGTTACTAATGTGTATTAAAGAAAAGAAACAGGCTGATGTCCAAAGCGATGCTCTGTTCAACAACAGGACACTTTTAATATATCTCAGTCAATGCAGTGATCATCTGACAGATCTTACAGAATGAAGTCTTCATTTGCTCTGCAGAGACTAAAGACGCTTTTAATGCGCCGTTAATGGAAAGTGAAGGTTTTTCGACCAGCGCTTTTCTGTGTAACTGCACACAGCCTGGATGAGCTCATTTCTGTTAATGCAGCAAAATGCAGATTACAGACTGCTGAAGTTCTGAAGGTATGAATGGAAAATGTAGAGAAATTAAAAGTACATTAGATGAACCCACCCCTGCTGCAGACATCATCACTGCTGCCTTCAGCTAGAAGGAACAGCAGCACAAAGAAAAGTCTGTAATATTGAGGCACTTTGCTGCTCCGGCTTCCAGCAACTTCTTTTCTTCTCCCTCAACATTTCTACAGGCTACATTCTGTCCGCGACTGATGTGGACTGTGAGTGATTGACTGGTCTCTTAGTAAACCGCCTCCTATATGAGCCAGCTCCGAAATCGCCTGAGCCAGGAAGGCAATGCAGATAAAACTTTACATTAGGAAAGAGGGGGGGGCAAACATAGATTTTGAAATGAAACATGTATGATGGCTCCTACATGTATCAGGTGATCAACCTCACCACAAATCCACACAGGTTAATTTCAGCGCCTCTGATAAAGG
>NC_060162.1:233810-236266 GCF_021292245.1 Micropterus dolomieu
TTGCGGGTCACCTGCTGCCCCCGTGTTCCTGCTCGACACCCTCTACTGCAATGACTATTGTTGCTAGTCTTATTGTTATTATAATCATTAACATTACGACTGTTATCATTAACACTATTATAAATATCTGTACCATTTTTCATTTAGTCTATAGCAACATTACCTTCACTGTCTGTACCTCTGTGTGTATATTGTGTAGTCTCTCTCTCTCTCTCTCTCTCTCTCTCCCCCTCTCTCTCCTTCACCCCAACCGGTCGAGGCAGATGGCCGCCCACCCTGAGCCATGGTTCTGCTCGAGGTTTCTGCCTCTTAAAGGAAGTTTTTCCTTGCCTCTGTCTCCTAGTGCTGCTCTTGGTGGGAACTGTTGGGCTTCTGTAAATAACATCACAGAGTACGGTCTAGACCTGCTCTTTTATGAAAAGCGCTGTGAGATAACTGTTGTTGTGATTTGGCGCTATATAAATAAAATTGAATTGAAATTGAATTGAAGGACTTTTTAAGGTCAAGGATGGTCAGAGACAAGGGCCAAAAAGTGGCCCAGGAGTTTGTCCCTGGTCAGTCCGCTCTCTGGGTCTTTAGAGAACTTTATTCCTTCTAAAGTAAAGTAATCACCTCAGCTGAGCCCTTCAGTACAATAAATAAATCAGCCATATCTCCATCATGCTCACCATAAACTGGTGCTTTGTGCTGTGCTGGTTCTGACTCTGTTCTGCTGTAGACCTCATCTCTGCTATCTTTCTCATGTTCACCATGGCAGAGCTAGTACTGGTGCTGCTGGCAAACTGACAAACCTATTTCATCTGCTGTTCATCAGGTTAGAATCAGCTGCTGAGCAACATGGTTATTTCCAGGGAATGCAGTTTGCTTTGCCTGGTGAATATCTGTAATTTAGCTATTTCTACAATTATTTTCCTTTTTAAATCTCCATGAACTTATTAATAAGATCACTTTAAAATCTTAGTAAACCGCCTCCTATATGAGCCAGCTCCGAATTCGCCTGAGCCAGGAAGGCAATGCAAATAAAACTTTACATTAGGAAAGAGGGGGGGGGGGCAAACATAGATTTTGAAATGAAACATGTATGATGGCTCCTACATGTATCAGGTGATCAACCTCACCACAAATCCACACAGGTTAATTTCAGCGCCTCTGATAAAGGTGGAGCAGAGAGGACAGACACAGAGCTACAGCTGGATCATCTTATTCTCTGCTAATGTGCAGGACAATAAATAATAATCATCTCTCTCTCTTTCCCGCGCGTGTAACGTTAGTTAAGCGAGTAAAGTTCAATTTTCGGCCTTTTGTTGTTTGTTTTTTAAAAATACTTCTGAGATCCGGGGCTTTTCAAAAAACATCCGGGGCTAACCGAACGAGCTAACCAGCCACAGATACAGGCAGATAGGCTACAGGTAGCATTTAGCAAAAAGTGAAGCTAACTATCAAGTTCTCATGTCCATCAGAAGCTCTGTGTAGATCATCTCAGTACTGGATTCCCTGTTGGTCCTGTTCATGCCGTGTTCACTGCGAAGCTGCTGAGCGAGGTTTCGTTGGCTGCTCCGGTTCCCAATCAGGCGCCGCACCCCCCATCACTCCCTGCTGGTCCCCCCTCCCCCATCCTGAAAACCTCCAGGTCTTGAGTACAACACCTTGATCCAGTCTCTGGTAAACACTAACACTCCCCCGGTGCTCCGGGCTCCCAGTACGGGCAGAGCTAACAGGACCAGTGGACAGGACAGCTAACTGAGCTAGCAGCTAGTTAGCTGTTAACTAACTCCAGCAACAAGTAAAGTTATCTGTCCATCAGGAAACTCTGGGAATCACAGAGTTGAGGCAGAGGGACATCAGAGAGAAAACTACAATATATTTTATTCATATTTCTGATATTTTTCCATTAAATATGATCCAGTTTCACCAAAATCAGTGAATAAAGCTGTTTCTGTGCAGTAATCAGTGGGGCCCGGCCCCAGAAACACTCTTTGCATTGGACGCTAAAATAATAAGTGCAGAATGAGTCATCGATATTTTAAAATGACAAACTCTTAAATATCATCAACAACACCTACAAAAGACATTTTTTATCACTGATGGGTCAGAAACTGCCACAGTGGTGACATACAGTGAGGAAAATAAGTATTTGAACACCCTGCTATTTTGCAAGTTCTCCCACTTAGAAATCATGGAGGGGTCTGAAATTGTCATCGTAGGTGCATGTCCACTGTGAGAGACATAATCTAAAAGAAGTAATCCAGAAATCACAATGTATGATTTTTTAACTATTTATTTGTATGATACAGCTGCAAATAAGTATTTGAACACCTGTCTATCAGCTAGAATTCTGACTCTCAAAGACCTGTTAGTCTGCCTTCAAAATGTCCACCTCCACTCCATTTATTATCCTAAATTAGATGCACCTGTTTGAGGTCATTAGCTGCATAAAGACACCTGTCCACCCCATA
>NC_060162.1:236286-240078 GCF_021292245.1 Micropterus dolomieu
CAGCTAGAAGGAACAGCAGCACAAAGAAAAGTCTGTAATATTGAGGCACTTTGCTGCTCCGGCTTCCAGCAACTTCTTTTCTTCTCCCTCAACATTTCTACAGGCTACATTCTGTCCGCGACTGATGTGGACTGTGAGTGATTGACTGGTCTCTTAGTAAACCGCCTCCTATATGAGCCAGCTCCGAAATCGCCTGAGCCAGGAAGGCAATGCAGATAAAACTTTACATTAGGAAAGAGGGGGGGGCAAACATAGATTTTGAAATGAAACATGTATGATGGCTCCTACATGTATCAGGTGATCAACCTCACCACAAATCCACACAGGTTAATTTCAGCGCCTCTGATAAAGGTGGAGCAGAGAGGACAGACACAGAGCTACAGCTGGATCATCTTATTCTCTGCTAATGTGCAAGACAACGAATAATAATCATCTCTCTCTCTGCTCGCTTACAACATTAGTTTAGCGAGTAAAGTTCAATTTTCGGCCTTGTGTTCGTTGTTTTTTAAAAATCCTTCTGAGATCCGCTGACAGGGACTACTTTGTGTCTATAGGTAATCACACATCTGAGCTGACAAAAATGACGTGGAGTTCCCCAAGGCTCCATTCTGGGGCCTCTTTTGTTTAACATTTACATGATTCCACTGGCTCAGATTATGAAAAACAACAAAATATGTTACCATAATTATGCAGATGACACACAGATTTACATAACCATTTCACCAGGGGACTATGATCCCAAACAGGCGCTGAGTAACTGTATTGAGCAGGTCAATGATTGGATGTGCCAGAATTTTCTTCAATTAAACAAGGACAAAACTGAAGTTATTGTTTTTAGAGCCAGAGAGGAACGATTTAAAGTCAGTGCTCGACTTCAGTCTGTAATTTTAAGAACCACAAATCAAGCCAGAAATCTTGGTGTAGTCATGGACTCAGACCTGAATTTGAGGAGCCACATTAAGACAATTACAAAGTCAGCCTACTATCACCTGAAGAATATATCAAGGATTAATGGACTTATGTCTCAGCAGCTGCAGCTGATTCAGAACACTGCTGACCAAAAAGGTGGATCACATCACTCCAGTTCTGAGGTCTTTACATTGGTTTCCCGTATGTCAAATAATTGATTTCAAAATCCTTCTGTTAGTTTATAAAGCATTAAATGGTTTAGGGCCAAAATACATTTCTGATCTTCTGCTTCGTTACGAACCATCCAGACCTCTCAGGTCGTCTGGGGCAGGTCTTTCTGTCCCCAGAGTCAAATCTAAACAAGGAGAAGCAGCGTTCAGTTATTATGCTCCGTATATCTGGAACAAACTCCCAGATAACTGCAGGTCTGCTGAAACTGTCAGTTCTTTTAAATTAAGACTGAAGACTTTTCTTTTTACCATTGCTTTTAATTAAATATTTAAGATTTGTCTTTTTATTGATAACTTAAACTGCACTGTAACATTTACTGTCCTGTTTTCTTTTTCTTTGTTTTTAGCTTTTTACCATAGCTTTTAATTAAATATTTACAGTGAGAAATGAGTAGGTAATTGAGTGAAAAGATAATGAGAGTGAGATTGAACAGAGGGAAGGAAGTGTTCTTAAATCTCGTGCCTGAGTGATTTGCAGGAACCTCTGTCCACCTGTAAATGCGCAGGTGGGTCCAGAGTATAACTGGATCAAAGTGGCCTGTCGACAGACATGTTCTGGTTTCTCTGTGGGTTTTTGGAGTTTCAGTGGACCCAAATATTGCTGTGGACCCAAGTACAGACTAGCTAGAGAGAGTACATTAAGAGTACTTGTTGTGGTGGCAGCCCGGCGGACGGTGAGTGTCCTGGTTTTTTCTCCTTTTCATCAGTTTTTCTGCTTTTTTCCATGGTTTCCTGTTCTCTGCCTGCCTCCCTGTGTTTTCTCCCCTGTGTGCTCTCTCTCTCCCTCTGCTCCTGAGCCCAGCCAACTACCTGCACCTGCATCTCATCAGCCACCTCGCAGCCTGCCACACCTGCCAGTAATCACCTCATGACTGCCTGTATTTCAACCCCGGTTCTCCGCACGATCCTCGCTTGATCGTCGTTGCTCCATACCCGGTGCCACTTCCGTGTTCAGGCTTCCATGTTTCTTGTTTTTTCTCAATTACCCTGTGCCTTGTCGCTGTCTTCCCTAACCTTGTCTCTCTGTCTGTTGCCCTCCGTTCGGCTGGGCTCATCCACTGGCCCTCTCCTCCTCGGACTTTCCTCACGGCGTCCTCCCTGTTCCCCCGCCTCTCCTCGCTTCCTCGGCCCCTGTGTTCCCCGGCTCCCTGGTCCCCTGACTCCTTGGTTCCCCGTGCCTGTACTTCCCCGACGTCCTCCTCTCCCTCCACTCCAGTCCCTCTCCCCCTTTTTCCCTCAATAAACCTCCTTCCCTCAGAGTGCTGCATTTGGGTCCTCTCTGTCCCCACACCACACCCCGTAACAGTACTTCTGTTTATTCTCTTTTCAAAATAATTGTAACTCAATTATTTACTCAACCCCTCAGCCTGTTTTTATTTTCCATTTAACTCTTTTAACCCTGATTGTAACACTGTAACTTTTATTATAATTTATGTTGCTTTTAAACTTTTTTTATATTTCCCTGTTGCTTGCTGTTTTATGTAAAGCACTTTGAATTACCTTGTTTTTGAAATGTGCTATACAAATAAACTTCCCTTGCCTAGAGTCCTCCAGCCCTCAAATGTTTGAATTAGCTTAAATCCATCCCCCCCCCTTGATTTCCTCAAGCTAAAGCCTCCATGAGTTGAGCCCAGAACGGAGTCCCCTCTGTCAGCTGATCTAGCAGAGTTTATGTAGTCATTCATTTATTACCCATGCATCTGTGGAGATTTTTTGGCTCGAGGGCGCCCTCTCTTAGACGTAGTTAGTTTGTGAGGGGCCGAGTTTGCCAACTGACCACTACTGAGAATCAACGGCTGCATTGAGAGAGAAACGCACCTCAGACTCATCATTCCAAATACACAACGCAGAGTCGTGGGACGAAGTGTAGCTGAACACTGAGACCACCTGCCCCCCTCTGTCTCACAACACTGCTTTCCAAACACCAATCAAAAGGAAACCACATTACAACTTATGTTGAAACCTGTTCGGACCACTTGGGTCATCCTCTCTGTGCTGGTAATTATATCGGTTAAAATGTGGCAGATCAATGTCGACTGCTGGACCATTTGTCTGACTGTGATAGTATATACAGATATTTTTCTAAATGCATACATGGATAGTCCACTATATAGGCTATAATAATTCAGACACCACTACAAAACCATTATATAGTGGACTCTATAGTGAGGAATGAAAGATTTGGATACAGCCAGAGATGCACTTCCTCCTACAAAGTAGAAATGAAATAAGGAATTTTTTACAACTCTGTAATCTCAGATTTCAAAGAGTTCTGGACATTAAAAAAGGAGACAGGGCATATATGGCTGCCAGTCACACACATTACATTGATTTATTTAACTTCCTATGTCTTCCTGTGAAGCAACGAGGGGTTGAGTGTTTGCTCAGGAACACATTGGTGGAAGTGTCACAGTGGGAATTGATCCTTGGTGTCTCACACCAAGTCTTATCCACTGGACTGGACTCATTCTGAAACTGATGAAGTATATAAAGAAGACAGTCTTTGCTCACCTGCACATCCACTTCTCTTTACTTTCCACAGTCCTTCTCTCTCTTTCTCAGTGCTCTGTTGTTCTGTTGCCATGGAGATCTGCTTCACCTCTCTCTCTCTCTCTCTCTCTCTCTCTCTCTCTCTCTCTCTCTCTCTCTCTCT
>NC_060162.1:240178-245788 GCF_021292245.1 Micropterus dolomieu
GAGCCAGAGAGGAACGATTTAAAGTCAGTGCTCGACTTCAGTCTGTAATTTTAAGAACCACAAATCAAGCCAGAAATCTTGGTGTAGTCATGGACTCAGACCTGAATTTGAGGAGCCACATTAAGACAATTACAAAGTCAGCCTACTATCACCTGAAGAATAGATCAAGGATTAAAGGACTTATGTCTCAGCAGGACCTTGAAAAACTTATCCATGCATTTATCTTCAGTCGACTTCACTACTTTAACGGTGTCCTTACAGGCTCCCTAAGAAATCCATCAGACAGCTGCAGCTGATTCAGAACGCTGCTGCTCGAGTCCTCACTAAGACCAAAAAGGTGGATCACATCACTCCAGTTCTGAGGTCTTTACATTGGCTTCCTGTATGTCAAAGAATTGATTTCAAAATCCTGCTGTTAGTTTATAAAGCACTAAATGGTTTAGGGCCAAAATACATTTCTGATCTTCTGCCTCACTATGAACCATCCAGACCTCTCAGGTCGTCTGGGATCAGGTCTGCTTTCTGTCCCCAGAGTCAAAACTAAACAAGGAGAAGCAGCGTTCAGTTATTATGCTCCGTATATCTGGAACAAACTCCCAGATAACTGCAGGTCTGCTGAAACTCAGTTCTTTTAAATTAAGACTTCTTTTTACCATTGCTTTTAATTAAATTAAATTAAAGCCATAGATTGGTACCTTTCACTGCACTGTAACATCCCGTTTTCTTTGTCTTTGAGATTTTCAGTGCCCTGATTGTACGCTTCACTGTAACTTTTATTGTCATGTTTTACCCTGTTTTTTATCCTGTTTTTATTTTCTTTTACACCATTTTGAATTGCCTTGTTGTTGAAATGTGCTATACAAATAAACTTGCCTTGCATCCTGTCACGGTCACATAACAGAGAGAGAGGCGGTGCAAGCCGGTGTGTTTACCTGAGGTGTAGGCTTCTTGTGTGTCTGAGTGTGGGCTGAAGAGAATTCAGACGAAGATATGAAGCATATTTAAAATTTATAACAATAATGTTTGCGGTGATTAAAACCTGCTTTCACATGGAGGTATTATGTGACAAATTTAGATTTTCTTTGCCGGATGATGGCATCGTCTATCGGCCCCACCCTACTGCAGACAGAACATGGAGGAGATCGGGCAAATACCTTCTGATCAGAAGGTTTGGTTATTCTACTAATGCAAATGACTCTGGGCCTCTGGCCGAGTTGGAAAGCAGCTGCAGAAATCCTTTCACTTTCCATTAACGGCGTATTGAGAGCAGCTTTAGTCTGTGCAGAACAAATGCAGGCTGCACACTGTAACATCTGAGATGATCCCTGGACTGATTCTGATGTATGAACAGAAGCAGAGCAGGGCTTTCTGTTGGTCAAAGGATTTCTCTTCTTACTGTTTGTTTTACAGTCTGAATTCATTAAACAGCATGTCGCTGTGAAACTGATTCGCTCAGCTGGTGTTTATTCAGGGAACAATCATTGTGAGAAGCAGAGAGGAGAGAGAGGAGAGTAAATATGGAGGATAAAACTGTCAGCAGCTTTATGGTGTGGGGTTGGCCCCTTACTTCCAGTGAAAGGAACTGTTCATGCTTCAGTATACCAAGACATTTTGGACAATTTCATGCTCCCAACTTTGTGGAAACAGTTTGGGGATGGCCCCCACATGACTGTGGATGAGACAGTTTGGAGAACTTGACTGGCCTGCACAGAGTCCTGACCCCAACCAGATAGAAAACCTTTGGGATGAATTAGAGACTGTGAGCCAGGCCTTCTGGTCCAACATCTGTGACTGACCTCATAAATGTGGACAGCCTTCCCAGAAGAGTTGAAGCTGTTATAGCAGCAAAGGGGGGGGGGGGGGCAACTACATATTAAACCCTACGGATTAACATTGGGATGTCATTAACCTTCATGAGAGCATTCAGGCACTAGTGACCCCTGTTTCCATTAGGGCTGGACCCGAATATTCGACCGTTGGCTACATATTCGATATTCAGTTTTGAGATTCGATTATTGAGGGTTTTTTGGCTGAGAGCGGTGAACGTAACGCTCCAGTTTATATCAAAGGGAAAACTAAATGAAGCCCTCTGCTGTGTGGGAGCACTTTAAACTGAGTGATGACAGCAGCAGTGTTTTATACAATTGCTTAATTTCATTACTGATCAAAACAGTCAGTAAACTGTAGGCTGGAAACAAACAACAACATGATGAACGCATTTAAATCATCGGCCTAATATTTAAATTACATGAGGCTGATTGTAGAATAAGAGCATTTAGTCGCTATAATAAAAGTTAAAGTGAATTTTGCATAATAACGTGTTAGATTTCATTCCGCTACCGGAAACACCGCTCATCCCGTGCGCTCTCCGCCTGGACCCCCGCCCGGCTAAACTACTCCCGGATTCTGCTCTGGACCTGCTGGACCAGACTCTCTCACTCTGGACTCTACGGTTCCCCCTGCTCTGTCCAGCAGCCACCAACCCGGTTCAACACGCATCTATTTTCACTCTGCCTCGCTCTTCACCTGCATCCTTTTAACCTGCAATAAATATTCCTCTTTTATCGAACTCCTCCTTTTCTTAGTCTTGCACTGGGGTCTGCTAGCCGCCATAACAAAGTTAAAAACAGCAGTTAGTTAGTCTAGCTGTGAGAATTAATAAATGGTGTGCTCTCTCTCTCTCTCACACAGACGCACCGATGCCACCGTTATCTCTCCCCCATCCGATCCTCCATCACTCAGCAGAACTTCTTCTGCTGTTCTGCTTCTATCTATGAAATACATACAGTCCCCTCCAAAAGTATTGGAACGGTAAGACAAAATCTTTTGGTTTTGTTGTTCTCTGAAGACATTTGGGTTTAAGATCACAAGATGAGTCAAGAGTTCAGAATTTCAGCTTTTATTTCGTGGTATTCACATCTAGATGTGTTAAACAACTCAGGACATATCACTGTTTGTATTAGACCACAGCGTTCTTAGGTGAGAAAAGTAATGGAACAAATAATCTTAAAGTAAATAATTTAATATTTGGTGGCATAACCCATGCTTGCAATAACTGCCTCAAGCCTGCGACCCATCGACATCAAACTGTTGCATTCTTCATTTGTGATGCTATTCCAGGCTTTTACCGCAGCTTCTTTCAGTTCTTATTTGTTTCGGGGTGTTTCTCCCTTCAGTCTCCTCTTAAGGAGGTGAAATGCAGCTCTATTCATAGTTTTCAGTCATGTGACCTGCGCAGTGACCTGGAGGGCAAAACAACGGACCAACATAACAGCTCACACCGCGACTCCCCCGTAGGGACGCCGCAAAAGCAGTTAAATTTTATTTGGATCACCTTTCAACTTAAGAAAAAGAAAGATATGAACACAAACTGCAAGTTTTGGGCATATCCGATCCACATAATGTTACAGCATCCACTGCCGCATTTCTACCGTTAAAACCACCAGGTCCCTGCCGCCACTCATCTGCGGTAATGTTTGGGCTACTTTTACCTTCTGGGGAATCCCTCACCTAACACAGCCCAGGCTTGTCTCCTTGATTAGAGCATCCGAAAGCACAACAACCATCCAGCATTTTGGCAACGCAAAAGTAACTAACTCAAAGTAAATCACTTGCTTATTGGTTGGCAGGCAGCGGAAAATAACATTTTGCCCTCCAAGAGAACGTTTTCCTTGGAATGTGACGTCACGTGAAAACTATGAATTGGGTTAAGGTCAGAATCAGCTTTATTGCCAGGTATGTGTACACATACGAGGAATTTGACTCAGAATTGTACATTGCTCACGAATAATCAAAGCGCATGTGTGTTTGTGTTTAAATAAAAAAAAAGAAATATTAAAAATTAAAATAACATAAATAAATAAAACCATAAGCGTGTGTGTTTAAAAAAAATATATATAAAAAAATAAACAAAACAGTAAGCGTGTGTGTGTGTGTGTGTGTGTGTGTGTGTGTGTGTGTGTTAAAAAAATAAAAATATATTAAAATTAAAATAAATAAAACAGTAAGAGTGTGTGTTAAATAAAAATAAAATAAATAAATGAAACAGTAATGTGTGTGTGTTTATATATTAATACACAAATATACACACTATGAACAAAAACAATATACACACATTGACAAATAGTGTATGTACATGTCGGAGGTGGATGTGATATACAGGTACACATGTACACAGTGTGATGGAGCACAGTGCAAAGGATGCTGGAATAAATAAGTATTCTGTGCAGGAGTAATGACTTGAGGTAGGTGGATTTGGTATACAGTATCTACAATATGACAATATAACAGTATGAACAGCTCTGAAATAGAGAATGGTGAATAAATAATAAGTGGTAACCAGTAAACAGGTGCTGATTAGAGACAGAGTTACTGGGTTATTGTACAGGAATTGTTCCTGACACTGTGAGTCAGAATCAGCTGTTCATCAGAGTGATGGCTTGTGGGAAGAAACTGTTCCTGAGTCTGTTGGTTTTGGCGTACAGTGCTCTGTAGCGCCTACCAGAGGGGAGGAGCTGGAACAGGTTGTGTCCGGGGTGAGATGGATCTGCAGTGATGTTTCCTCAGCAGCTCCTTAGGCAGGTTGAGCTTCCTGAGCTGACGCAGGAAGTCCATCCTCTGCTGGGCTTCTTGATGATGGTGTCAGTGTTGGGCTCCCACTTCAGGTCCTGGGATATAGTGGATCCCAGAAACCTGAAGGATTCCACAGCAGACACAGTTTAGTATGGTGATGGGGGGCAGAGTGGGGGGGCTCCTCCTGAAGTCCACGGTCATCTCCACAGTTTTGAGCGTGTTAAGCGCCAGGTTGTTCTGACCGCACCAGGCTCAGGAGGTAGAGTGGGTTGGCCGTTAATCGGAAGGTCGGCGGTTCAATCCCTGGCTCCCCCTGGTTGCGTGTCGAAGTGTCCTTGGGCAAGATACTGAACCCCGATTTGCTCCTGGCGGCTGTTCCACCAGTGTGTGAATGTTAGTTTCCGTTTGAGCACTTAAGCTCAGTGTATGTATGTGTATGACTGGTGAATGCAGATGTAGTGTAAAAGCGCTTTAAGTGGTCGAAAAGACTAGAAAGGCGCTATACAAATACGGAGCATTTACATTTACCAGGAGAGCCAGCTGATCAACCTCCCGTCTGTAGGCCGACTCGTCACCGTCCCGGATGAGGCCGATGACGGTTGTGTCATCAGCAAACTTCAGGAGTTTGACAGATGGGTCTCCTGAGGTGCAGTCATTGGTGTAGAGGGAGAAGAGCAGTGGGGAGAGCACACACCCCTGGGGGGCGCCAGTGCTGATAGTCCGGGTGCTGGATGTGATGTTTCCCAGCCTCACCTGCTGACTCCTGTCAGTCAGGAAGTCTGTGATCCACTGACAGGTGGAGGCTGGCACAGTGAGCTCGGTGAGTTTGGTGCTGAGGATGTCCGGGATGATGGTGTTGAACGCCGAGCTGAAGTCCACGAACAGGATCCCTGCATATATCCCTGGAGAGTCGAGGTGTTGCAGGATGTGATGCAGACCCAAGTTGACGGCATCATCCACTGACCTGTTAGCCCTGTAGGCAAACTGCAGGGGGTCCAGCAGGGGGCCTGTAATGTCCTTCAGGTGGGCCAACACCAG
>NC_060162.1:245888-251386 GCF_021292245.1 Micropterus dolomieu
GAGGGAGGTTGGCGGTGGTGTGGTGCTTCTTCCATTTCCTGATAACTGCACCGACAGTTGATCTTTTCTCTCCAAGTTGCTTTCCGATTCTCTTGTAGCCCATCCCAGCCTTGTGCAGATCAACAATCTTGTCCCTGATGTCCGTAGAAAACTCTTTGGTCTTGACCATGGTGGTGATGTTGGATGCTGGTTGTTTGGGTGTTGACAGGTGTCTTTTATACAGGTAACGAGGTGAGGCAGGTGTATTTGATGTAGATAATTGGTTGGGATTGGGGCTGTGTCTTAAAGAAAGACTAACTGGCTTGTAGGAGCCAGAATACTTGCTGTTTGGTAGGGGGTCAAATACTTGTTTTTCCTCATCGGATGGTTATCAATTTTTATAAATTCATATGATGTGATTTTCTGGAATTTTCTTTGGGATTCTGTCTTTCACTGTTAGAATGTACATATGATTAAAATTGTAGATTGTTGCATTCTTTGTAAGTGGGCAAACCTGCAAAATCAGCAAGGGGTCAAATACTTTTTTCCCCCACTGTATACCTGTAATCTGATTACAGTTACTTTATTTTTGTATCCTCATTATGTTACGCTGTTACATGTAATCCGTTACTCCCCAACCCTGTCTACTCTTTGTCCTTGTTGCCGTAAATCTGTGTTGCCCGCGTAGCTCTGATAAGTGAGATTAATGTCATGTATGATTTGACCTAGAACAGGGTTTTCAAAGTCTGCGACTGTGGACCTCCATCAGACAAAGCCTTGAAGATGGCTTAGTTTACTTGTTTAGTTTTACTTAATTACTGGATGCCTATGGGATCACGATTCTGTTATTTGAACCGAATCTGATCGCAAAGGCACCCAACAATTGAGCCAAGATACCCTAATACTTCTGTTTGATATAACTTCAAACTACACCAAATACAACAAGAAAGGTCTTAACCAAACCACGACCATAGACCTTACATCATGAACCTTTATGTTTTTATTACCTTAGAATGAGCCATTTCTGTCTACATACACCGCAGGTCCTCTTACATGGAAGTCGCCATGTTGCTCCGCTATCTTTCTACAGTAGCCCCAATGGAGAAACTGCTCTACAGACGGCGTTTCATTACTATGTTGAATACGTACAAAGAAGAAGAAAAGTGGTCAGGGGGGTTTATTTCTTGGTCAGGAAGAAAACGGGGGCGTGAGGCCCATCCTGGATCTGTCACTGTTAAACAAAGCCATTATGGAGAAACCTTTTCACATGTTGACAGTAAAACAGGTGCTGGAGTGTGTGTCAGGAACACTGGCAGGCCAGACTGTTGACTGACTGACATCTACATAAACCAATCAGTAGTGCAATTAGACCAATGTACTCATAAAAGCACTAAAGTTTCAGATGCACCTCAGAACCCCAAGTCCCCAAGACTCCCTCCAATTCAAGGCTCTTTAAACCCAAGAACTGAACCCTGAAAAGAGTCCCTTGCCAGCTAGTCCTGAGACTAGCAAATCCTGCAACATGTCACACACACCTTTATGAAACCAGCACTGCTTTACAAACACCAATTAGATTAAACCAAATTATCACTCAAAGCAAAAATACTTATTTGGAACTTTGGGAGGAAGAGACAAAAACCAACACAAACTAGATTGTTATCTGTCCCTAAACAGAGATGATGAAATGGCTGAATGTCTCTCTAGTTTCAGAGATATCAAGCAGAGGCAGCTTCTTACCAAATACAGACTCAGAGACCCTGCAATTAAAAAATGGAGACATAAAAAGTCCTGAATATCAAGAGAATATAAAGTATGTGAGCTCTGTACGACAGGTGAGGTGGAGACAGAGACATGTTTTCTCCTCAAATTATATAGAAGCATAAAAGAGCAATATTTTGAGAAATTCCATCTATAAATACCAGATTTTTAAGAACTTCAAGATAACAATAAATTAAGCCATGCTGCTAAGTATGTGTCCCACCCTGAGGGACAGCGAGTGACTCAGCCAGCTGTTGCAAATAATGTTAGCAGCTTACATCTGGTTCACGTTTATTTGTAGTTTACATTGTATCTTATTTGTTGTTATGTTTAATAAACTTATGAGAATTAATACAAATTATGAATTTTGATATTCAGAGACTATTAATTCATAAAGTTCTCGTTTTTCGCAGGGCACCACCGGAGATTCAATTCACCCAGAGTCTCCAGACCTCTGGGTAGTGTTTTAATAATTATACAATTATTCACTAGTGATCAGTTAGTTAATAATCGCTTAGTTATCTTAAATCAGTCAGTCTCATATCGAAGAGGAAAATTCTCGTGGCAGGGACTTCCATTCCTTTGATTACAGTGAAATTTATTAACTAACTAAGGTGAATATAAAAATGCAGTCTTTTGTCGGCTTATTGAAGAAACTTGCAGTGGGGCCTTTTCAACCCTGGCTCGGGTTAGAAGTTTGGTCGTCCTTTGTTACTGCTGGCGGGCCCACGCGGTTGGTCCGGGCGTCGGGGGATCAGTGTAAGTTAGCTCGACGAATAAAGCTTAAAAAGAACCTGGTCGTTCTTGAATTAAACTAGTGTAACTTAACGGACTGATAACTTTGACCCGGCGCAGTGAAGTCTCCAGCAACTTTACTTGCGTTTTATTTTCTTTGGTTAAAACTTCTTAGGGCGTTGCCGGGAGACGGGGCACGCTGGCCACGTGCTGAAGTGCAGTTGGAGAGAACAAGACAAGAGAGCACAAGACAGCGTGTGTTGTTGCTTTTGTGGGTTGGGCGCTGTTCCCAGAGGGAAGTCCTTTGTTCCCCTGAGGGCTTGTTTCCGGTCTTTTCTTTAAACTTTTAATATGTCTATTCAAAAAGCTATTTGCACGTATTGTAATCAGATATCTTCCTACAATCAAACCTTAATTGTCAAACGGGTATACCGTTCTTAGTTTTAAGCATTTGATAAAAAGGAAAACAAATGTCAGTAGATTAGCATTTCAGAATGATGGCATGCAATACTTATTTTGTCCACTTGGGGGAGCTCGGGTTACATGAGGATAGCTTTGATTAATTCAAAAACAATCTTTGCTCAGGAGCTGGGGTATTTAGTTATTTAACATTAAATTTGAGCTGGGAAATTACCTGAGTATAGACATTTCTTTATCATTATTTCTAAAGGAAGTGTCGGAGGTTTGGGAACTTATTTAGATTCTTTTCAACAACAAATAACACCAACATGGTAACATAACTACTCAAATGGAGTGGAGAGACCTAGTTAAATAACTTAAAGATTATTTAATTAAATAAGGTAATGCTTTGAGTTTTGAGGAGACAGCAGTCTTTGTTTACACAAAGAGTTCAGGGCAGAGAATTCATTAATCTTATATCATGTTCAAATACAAACTTTTGATTTTGAAACTGCTTTGGTACCATTGTTTAAATGAAAAATTCACACCAATAAAGCATTCTGACCTGAAGGGAACTGACTGCAGTGAACTCTCCAGCACATTTCAGACTGCTGAGGAGACAGAAGGGCAGAGAGCACAGAGCTTCCTCCCTCTCTGCAGATGTCTCTGCATGATTTCACTGTTTCTGTGAAACCAGACAGAAAGCAGGAATTACAGTGAACTTCCCCAAAGCTACTGCATCTCTGAACTCTCTCTCTTGAAGGGATAGGAAGTGATTCTAATCCAAAACACTTTCTGTTAAAGCCAATGAAGGTTTCCTCATAGTTCGCTAACTCTTCATTTTGGGTGTTTTCAGGTTTTCCTCACAGCCGGTCTGTAAATGGAACACCAGGAAAGTAGCTTGGTGCATTTCCCACAACATTGCTCCAGCCAATCAGCAACAGGTGGCCTTCGTGCTCACGCACAGGAGTCGTGGCGAGAGATAGTTGGATACACCAACATTCAAGCGTGCTAGAGTCGAGGCTCTGTGAAAAAGGAGAGATGGCTGAGAAACAGCCAAAGAGGAAAAGGTCTGAAGAGTATAAACAGAGAAACAGGCTATGCTGTTTCAGACAAACCATAGGTCGTACTGTCTTGTCTGATTGTTGTCATGTTTGTAATGGCTGTGTCGTGGGTTTTGTATTTGTTTTCTGTGTTCATTCCCTGCCCTTGTGTTTACTCTTCTCGGTAGTGTGTGTATGTGTTACTTTGGTCATTTGTTTATTCATCAGGGGAAGTGAGTGCAACATTGGACGGGCTGCATGAACTCTTTCAGAACACAGGGGAGGATAAGCGTAGACTATGTGCGCTTTCTCTGATGGAAAAGACTATGGTGTCAAAGCCCAGACTGTTGCACATTCCCGTTTTTGCTGATCAGCTGGCCACCATCACGGGCCTCAAGATGGACTTACAGCTTCAGTTTGAGGTAAATACCTCCAACCGCAGTGAGTGTTTGCAGTAGACCTCCCTGTCAGTTTCCGCTCCAGTGGCTAGCCACCTACCTGTTTCCTGGCCGCCGTCCGCCAGAGACTTCGACTTGGACTTTGTTTCCCTGAGTTTTCTTTATTGTTGTTGTTATTGGACTGTTTTAGTTTTTTTGGTGTCTGTGTTCCATGGACCCATCCTCCACCCACCCTGGTTCAGACATGTGTTTTAATAATAAAAATAATTATATTTTATTTATAGACGCCTTTCTGAACATTCAAGGTCACCTCACAAAACATAATCAGAATCAGAATCAGTTCTATTTGCCAGGTATGTGTACACATACGAGGAATTTGACTGTGGATTGTACAATGCTCACGATGTGCTTTCTTATAGAATAAAACTACAATAAAATCACACAGGCTACAGAAGATAGAACACAAATATACACACTATAAACAAGAACAGAACAATATAGATAGATTGACAAATAGTGCAAATGGTGCAGGAGTAAATTATTATTATCATTATTAATTATTGTTATGATTATTATGTACATGTCGGAGGTGGATGTGATACACGTGTACACAGTGCGATAGAGCAAACTGCAAAGGATGCTGGAATAAATAAGTATTATGTGCAGATGTTATTTACTTGGGGTAGGTGGATTTGGTGTACAGTATATGCAATATGATGATATAACGATATGAACACCAGCATGAGATGGATCTGCAGTGATGTTTCCTGTCCGTCTCCTGACTCTGGAAATGTATAAGTCTGGGATGATGGTGAACGGCGAGCTGAAGTCCACGAACAGGATCCCTGCATGTGTCCCTGGAGAGTCGAGGTGTTGCAGGATGTGATGCAGACCCAAGTTGACGGCATCATCCACTGACCTGTTAGCCCTGTAGGCAAACTGCAGGGGGTCCAGCAGGGGGCCTGTAATGTCCTTCAGGTGGGCCAACACCAGCCTTTCAAAGGACTTCATGACTACAGATGTCAGATAGTCATTTAGTCCAGAGATGGAGGGTTTTTTGGGGACCGGGATGACTGTGGAGCGTTTGAAGCAGGAGGGAACTTCACACAGCTCCAGTGATCTGTTGAAGATCTGAGATGGGGGCCAGCTGGTCTGCACAGATTTTCAGGCAGGATGGTGAGACACC
>NC_060162.1:251406-254835 GCF_021292245.1 Micropterus dolomieu
AGAGCAGTGGGGAGAGCACACACCCCTGGGGGGCGCCAGTGCTGATAGTCCGGGTGCTGGATGTGATGTTTCCCAGCCTCACCTGCTGACTCCTGTCAGTCAGGAAGTCTGTGATCCACTGACAGGTGGAGGCTGGCACAGTGAGCTCGGTGAGTTTGGTGCTGAGGATGTCCGGGATGATGGTGTTGAACGCCGAGCTGAAGTCCACGAACAGGATCCCTGCATATATCCCTGGAGAGTCGAGGTGTTGCAGGATGTGATGCAGACCCAAGTTGACGGCATCATCCACTGACCTGTTAGCCCTGTAGGCAAACTGCAGGGGGTCCAGCAGGGGGCCTGTAATGTCCTTCAGGTGGGCCAACACCAGTCTTTCAAAGGACTTCATGACTACAGATGTCAGATAGTCATTTAGTCCAGAGATGGATCTGTCTCTGGAAGAGGTGGCTCACGTCCTCTTCACAGATCTTGAGTGCAGGTGAGAGGTCAGAGGGGGAAGGTGACTGTTTGAAGATGGTGTTGGAGTGGGGGAGAGCTGTGACTCTGGGCTTTTCAAACCTATAGTAAAAGCCATTCAGCCCGTCTGCCAGTTGCTGAGTAACAGCAGAGTTGGGGGACGGTCTCCTGTAGTTAGTGAGTGTCCGCAGGCTTCTCCACGCTGAGGCAGGATCGTTGGCTGAAAAACTGTTATTTAACTTTTCAGCATAGCACCTCTTGCTGCTTTGACCTCTTTAGTCAGAGTGTTCCTGGCCTGGTTGTAGAAGATTCTGTTCCCACTTCTGAAGGCCTCCTCCTTGGTCTGACGAAGCTGCCTGAGTTTCGCTGTGAACCACACACACGTCTTCACAAAAACTGATGTAAGATGTCACAGTGTCAGTTCGTCCAGGTCAGTGGCTGCAGCCTCAAAAACACTAGTCAGTACAGTCAAAGCAGGCCTGTAACTCCAGCTTAGAATCGTTGGTCCATCATTTCACAGTCTTTACAACAGGGTGATTGACATGGCCAGTCTAAAACCTTCCACTTTTTCCCCTGATGAAGTCCTTTGTTTTGTTGGCAGTGTGCTTTGGCTCATTGTCCTGCTGCATGATAAACTTCCTCCCCATTAGTTTCAATGCATTTCTCCATAAATGGGCAGACAAAATGTTTCTGTCTACTTCTGAATTCATTCTGCTGCTACCATCATCAGTTACATCATCAATAAATATTACTGAGCCTGTTCCAGAAGCAGCCATGCACGCCCAAGCCATGACATCACCTCCACCAGGCTTCACAGATGAGCTTGTACGCTTCGCATCATGAGCCGTTCCTTTCTTTCTCCACACTTTGGCCTTTCCATCACTTTGCTAGAGATTAATCTTGGTCTCATCGGTCCATAAGATTGTGTTCCTGAACTTTTGCGGCTCATTTCTGTACTTCTTTGCAATTTTCTACAAGTGCACGCGGACAATAAACTGGACTGGACCAAGAACACTCAAGGCTTCTACATTCATTAAAAGTTGTATTTTTGAAAGTAGGATTTTATTGTCTTGACTGTTAATTAGCACAGGCCTAAAATAACCTCAAGTTTAATTTAAAAGCTTATAGCTAAATTAGAGGTATTGTGTAATTTTGCAATTCGTAATCCAAATAGTGGATTATTCGTTTTAATAATCGATAGAATATACGATTATCAAAACAGGAAATAGGCCAAAGCCATCTCTATTTTCTGAGGAGGCTGAGGTCCTTCAACATCTGCAGGACGATGCTGAGGATGTTTTTATGAGTCTGTGGTGGCCAGTGCTTTCCTGTTTGCTGTTGCATGCTGGGACAGCAGGCTGAGGGTAGCGGACGCTAACAGACTCAACAAACTGATCCAAGGCCAGTGACGTTGTGGGGGTGGAGCTGGACTCTCTGTTGGTGGTGTCAGACAGGAGGATGCTTTCCAATCTACATGTCATCTTGGACAATGTCTCCCACCCACTCCATGATGTGCTGCTCAAACACAGGAGCACTTTCAGTGTGAGACTTATTCCCCCAAAATGCACCACTGAGCGCCACAGGAAGTCGTTCCTTCCTGTGGCCATCAAACTTAATAACTCCTCCCTCTAAGTGTCTGACACAAGGACTAGTTAGTTTTAAACAGGACGTTATTATCTGTTATGTGCAATAATATCTGTTTAAATACTTAATGCGCAATATTCTCTACCATAACAATTCTTTTAATTATGTAAAATTTTACATATTCACACTCCTTTATTAGGGACCCAAGCCCGAAGTGGGCTGGGAACCAGTACCCAGTTCCCAGTACCGCAATGCCTCAGACCTCAAACGCAAAAATTTGCACACTTCTACCTGCATGTTTGGGGGATATAGCTGATTCATACAGTACAGGACACGCCTATGTGCGATGACGTTTTCATTTCGCAAAAACTGAAAAAAATGAAGCCAAAGTCCGATCGACACCAAACTCGGCGCAGACCATCTCTGGACGAAGCTGATACAGGCTTGTGCTCCCCAGATTGATACACAAAAAACTGTTCCAATTATAAGCTAACAAATATTTGGCGGGGCGCCCGGGCCGACTCGCGCGCCCTCCGCGGGGTGAATGGGGCGGTTGGCGCTGCTTGCAGTTGTAGTTAGGGCCCGAGCACGACCGTGCGAGGTCCCTATTGAATTTGCTCGGATTATTAGGGCCCGAGCACGACCGTGCGAGGTCCCTATTGAATTTGCTCGGATTATTAGGGCCTGAGCACGACCGTGCGAGGTCCCTATTGAATTTGCTCGGATTATTAGGGCCCGAGCACGACCGTGTGAGGTCCCTATTGAATTTGCTCGGATTATTTATTTATTTATTTATTTTTTTTTTCGTCGATGATTCGCTATGAAACAGGAAGTTGTTGTAACTTCAGTGTACATGCTCACATCTGGACCAAACTGTACATCTAGGATGAGAGTCCCGCCCTGAACACATGTACATGCCGACATTCACCCACAGTCATAGCGCCACCTGCTGGCAATAGAAAGTGACCTTTAACGAAGCAGCCCCCGCCGCATG
Source organism: Micropterus dolomieu (assembly GCF_021292245.1). Lineage (NCBI taxonomy): Eukaryota > Metazoa > Chordata > Actinopteri > Centrarchiformes > Centrarchidae > Micropterus > Micropterus dolomieu. Next base: position 254,438 of record NC_060162.1, read on the forward strand.
TTTCACGTACGTGCACGAATTTTCTGTGGTACGTGTATCTTGTCCAGACGCACAAAAAAGTCTCTTGGAGCGATGCCCTAAAACCAACAGGAAGTCGGCCATTTTGAATTTTACGTCAAATTTTGGATGATTTACACACTTCGTACTTTAACGAACTCCTCCTAGGGATTTAGTCCGACCGACCTCAAATTTCTGCTGTGCCTTCTAAAGGCATTGAAGATGAAAAGTTGTGCTATTTGCAAGTTTTCGTCAATGGGCGTGTCCGTGGCGTGGCGTCAAAGATCAACTCTTCGCCATGACACGGAAGTTGTCGTAACTTCAGTGTACATGCTCACATCTGCACCAAACTGTACATGTAGGATGAGAGTCCCGCCCTGAACACATGTACATGCTGACAT
>NC_060162.1:254935-256603 GCF_021292245.1 Micropterus dolomieu
GGGGTGTGGGCTGTATTAAAAGTATCCACTGTTCTCCCATGCTCTAACACACAGTAACGATGAAATGTGTGCTGTTCTCACATTCTTCCTCTGTATGTACACATAAACAACAAGGCAGGGAAATATAAAAGGAATTTATTTTATTGTTTGGGTACATTATTGTTCAGTGTACATGTTCACATCTGAAACAAACTTTACGTGCTTGATAACTCTCCCACCCCGCAGACATCTACACGCCAATACCGATTTATATTCATAGCGGCAAGTGCTATGTAGCTCCACATAGGGGACACAGGAAGTGACATATAACACCTTCATGCGGCGTCATAACCGCGTAGCAAATTCACAGCCGCACCGGCAGAGCTCGAGAATATGCAACTCGGCCGGCTCACACCCGGACGCGCTACAAGTGCGAGGGCCCGCCCAACGCTGCTTGCAGCTTTAATATTTTTTTTGTATTTATATTTTTACTCTGACATTTTCACTTAGGGGTGTGTTCACTTTTGTTGCCAGCGGTTTAGACATGGGCCCCTGATGACACCCGTTCAATTCGGCCTAAAGGTGGCTCTATAATTGAAGCTCAAATACCATCAGAAAATCCCATTCATTTGAATTGGATTTGAACCAATGAACATTTTGCTTCATAACTTATGTTTCCATGTTTGCGGGATACTGCCAATTCGTATGGTATAGGACACGCAAGTCCGATCAACACTAAACTTGGCATGGACCATCTCTGGACCAAGCTGATACAGGCTTGTGGTCCCCTGATTGATACGTGAAAAACTGTTCCAATTATAAGCTAACAAATATTTGCACTAAACGCCAAAAACAGGAAGTGATGTCATATGTTAGGTTTAGAAAGCCTGATCAAGACCAACCTTAAGGGCCTTATGTGGTATGCCCCCTGAGTCCCTTTAATTTCAAACTCAGGTTGTTTATTCTCCGCCAGGCTCCCAGGGCCAAGGCAGGGCGCCCGGGCCGACTCGCGCGCCCTCCGCGGGGTGAGTGGGGCGGTTGGCGCTGCTTGCAGTTCTAGTATTTTTTTTGTATTTATATTTTTACTCTGACATTTTCACTTAGGGGTGTGCTCACTTTTGTTGCCAGCGGTTTAGACATTAATGGCTGTGTGATTATTTTGAGGGGACAGCAAATTTACACTGTTATACAACCTGTACACTCACTACTTTACATTGTGGTAAAGTATCGGTTCTTTAGTGTTGTCATATGAAAAGACAGAATCAAATATTTGAGGGGTGTACTCACTTTGGTCAGATACTGTATATACGACCGTGAGACCTGCACATCAGCTCCGATAATGCCTTTTCTTCAACACTGAAAACCACAGGTCCATTGAGGCCCACAACTTAGAGGGCTGCGCCTATACTCATAGAATCTGGTTTTACAATACATAACTACCATTCGCCCTCTAAGGCTATCGCTGTTGGGTTAGAGGTGAAGCAAGATGACTCAACACCTTACTGGACCCATACGGTACCACCAAGCACAGATCCACCTGCCCAGAGCCAACCTAATAAGCCACCCAGTCCCCCTCAGCCTAGCGGCCTTCATGATGGCGTATGATGCTCATCCACTGATGCTGCGACATGGGGAAGGGAAAGCAACCCATGCGTAATAGGCCAGGGACGGGATAGGGGACCCCGCAGC
>NC_060162.1:256703-262560 GCF_021292245.1 Micropterus dolomieu
ACACTCACTACTTTACATTGTGGTAAAGTATCGGTTCTTTAGTGTTGTCATATGAAAAGACAGAATCAAATATTTGAGGGGTGTACTCACTTTGGTCAGATACTGTATATACGACCGTGAGACCTGCACATCAGCTCCGATAATGCCTTTTCTTCAACACTGAAAACCACAGGTCCATTGAGGCCCACAACTTAGAGGGCTGCGCCTATACTCATAGAATCTGGTTTTACAATACATAACTACCATTCGCCCTCTAAGGCTATCGCTGTTGGGTTAGAGGTGAAGCAAGATGACTCAACACCTTACTGGACCCATACGGTACCACCAAGCACAGATCCACCTGCCCAGAGCCAACCTAATAAGCCACCCAGTCCCCCTCAGCCTAGCGGCCTTCATGATGGCGTATGATGCTCATCCACTGATGCTGCGACATGGGGAAGGGAAAGCAACCCATGCGTAATAGGCCAGGGACGGGATAGGGGACCCCGCAGCTGTGCAGGCGCAGATGAAGGTTACGCACTGCAACCATTCCAGCTGCGCACAGACCATCCGGTTGGAAGGAGACCAACCGCGCACTCACAGAGGACAATCACTCAGACAGAACACTCAGTACTGAGTGAGTCAACGAGAAGCAGGAGACATCCCGCAGGTAGAAACGGACGAAAGAGCACGGGGAAGACCAGGAGGCCGCTGTGAAGACATCATCTACTGTTATGCCACTTTGCAACGTCACAGAGGAAGAGACACCTCTCATGGAGTGCGCCTTGATTCCGTCCGGGGGAGATTCGCCGGCTGACACATAGGCCTGTGAAACAGCTTTGCACACCCTTGTGAGACAGATTCTGTGCTGACAGGCGAAGGACTGGAGGGAGGGTAATCACTCTCGACCTGATAGTGGTGGCAGGATTAGGGCGCAAGACAGCCGAGCTACAGTCACCCTGGATCAGAGCCGTCTCAATGCACTTTGAAAAGTGCGCGGGCCAGCGAGTAACTGCACAGCAGCCGGTTGGTCTGGTACTGGGCACTCTGTAAGGAGAAACACAGGAACTTCCTGTGATCCAGGACGACGGGAACGTGAAAGTACATGTCCGTCAGGTTGATGGAGGTGAGCCAGTCCCCCTGGCACACACACACTCCAACACCTGCTTCGCTGTCAACATGTGAAAAGGTCTCTCCATAATTGCTTTATTGAACAATGACAGATCAAGAATGGGCCTCATTCCCCCCGTCTTCTTCCTGACCAGGAAGTAACGAGAGTAGAACCCCTGATTCACCTGCCCCAGAGGAACCCTGGAGATAGCCTGTTTCTCCAGGAGATCCTGAAGTACCCGCCTGGAGTGCGGCGTTCTGAGTCCCACCGTGACTCGTGGGGAACCCGCCTCGAAAGGGCCGGGAACCCTCCTGCGGGAGTGTTTGAACAGGAGAGTGAAGCTCCTGACAGGGAGAGGGAGGGTTGTGTGCGCTAACAAGACTACAAGGCTCTGTTGTGTTTTACTGCAAAACAGTTGGTCTCAACAAAGACCCCTCATCCATGAAACCATCCACTTTAGTGATAGGAACATAAGTGGAAATGGGAGCCCGGAGAACCCTGGGATCAGTAGCGGCACCGTCCTGGTACCGCCTGATGGGAGGGAAGCGTGGTCAGACAGTGTCTCACTTCACGCCAGCCATTTAATCTGATGGGACAAGCTTTTGGGCCGAGGGGGCGATCGGATTACAGTTAGCAGAAGCCCTCTGGATGATGGGGGGAAGCTCTCTGAGCAGGCCGCTGATGGATGGGAGGGAATTGACAGTGGAGAGCGGGATTGTCACGTTCCATGAGAGAGCGCCTTCAAGGCTGGAGTCACCAATGTTGAGGCTGGCATCCACCGGAGGTTGGAATGGGGGATGCAGAGAACCACAGGGAGAACCGCTGGGAGACCCGCAAATGGAAGGAGCAGAGTCCTCTGACTCCTGCTCTTCTGGCAACAGCAGGTCAAGGGCTTTGTCCAGGGAGCGTGTGGGGCGCCACTCCTCCTCATCCTGAATGGGAAAATTACCCGCGCAGCGCTGCCTCTCCTCAGGAGAGAAAAAGGCGCAGAATGGACAGCATGAGCCAAGGGTGAGCTCTCAGCTGGCGTGCAGCAGGATGAAGCCCGTTTCGCAGATGCCGTACATCCACATGGATGTGCTGGCGTCCTGCCCCTTTGGCCAGTCTGCTGGAAGATATGCGCACATAAGGGTAATTCCAATAGTGATAGCCTTAGAGAGCAAAGCCTATACGAAGTAGAACATAATAAAATGTACTGTATAGTCACATATGGTAACGTTGGCCTACAAAAATGAAATAAGGGTGAAACAATAGCCTATATACAATCCTGGCTGGTTTACGAGGTTTGTGAAGGCAGCGCTGTCCAGAGTGCCAAAAGGAGCGGAGATCAAAAGCTAATTAACACATCGTGGTTCGTTTGAGAGAGAAACAGCTGTTTGTACGAGCCTTCCCTGCTGATTTTAAGTGATTATTGTGAATACACTTAAAAGATTATTAAAAGTACTATAAACAGGTATGGTAATAAGGCTGTGCAATATGACTATATATCGTCTATTTGACGATAGAGAAATGTCGATCGTTTACAATTATACTCTATTGTTTATATCGCTGTGTTGCAAATTCCACACTTTACCGTATATTTAGGTGAGGGAACAGCACTTGAAATGTGTTCAGCTGGAACTAAGATTCAGACCGGAAAAGAGACTGAAGCTGAGTTTAGATCAATTACAGCCTAATAAAACATGAAACTCTGATCGCTGGGAAACAATGTTCTAGTGTTGTTGTTCTAGTGCAGGCTTTCAGCTTCCTTTTTCCTGATGTAGATGAAGTGTAGTTTCACTGGAAGAGGTGCTGTAGGGGGAAGAGAGATCTGACAGATTTAATGAAATTAATACAATCAAACCCAGTTTCATGGTGTTTGTTTCCTGATGACAGACAGCTGACTTCATGAACAACCTGAGTGGAAACACCTGTGTGGGTATCACCTGTATCGCCTGTATCACCTGTATCACCTGTCTCTCTCTGTCTCTCTCTGTCTCAACAGAGCCTTTCTGATCAGCTGAGCAGCAGCAGAGAGGAAAACCTGCAGACTGAACTTTGACTTAGAATCAGAGAAACTCTACCTGAACTCATTTCATCATGGGAGGACAGGAGAGCCGACCTACAACACAAAAAAGATGGATCAGAGAACTGACTCCACATCTGTCTGAATTAATGGACAAACTTATTAAACTTGCAGCTTCATTCATCAAAGAATTTGACAACAATGCATACAGAATGAGAGAGATTGTAGGAGAGATTCAGATGAATTCTTCTGAAATGAAAGAGATGCAGGAGGAAACGGATACATCCAGAAGAACAGGAGTTGTTTTTATAGGACTTGGACTCCTGATCTTTGCAGGTCCATTTACTGTAGGGCTGAGCTTATTAGCAGCAGGAGCAGCAGGAGCAGCAGGAGCAGCAGCTGGAGCAGTAGTGGTAGGAGCAGCAGCTGCTGTAGCAGGACATAGACAAAGACAAATGTCAGCAGCAGCAACAGCTGTAGCAGGACAAGGACAAAGACAAATGTCAATAGCAGAAGCAGTTGCAGAAGCATTAGTAGAAATAGTAGGAGGAGCAGTAGCAGCAATAATAATAGAAGTAGTAAGAAGTGCAGCAGCAGTAGGAGCAGCAGTAGCAGTAGTAGCAGCAGTAGTAGCAGCAGGAGCAGCAGCAGTAGGAGCAGTAGTAGCAGTATCAGTAGCAGTAGTAGTTGCAGCAGTAGCAGCAACAGCAGTAGCAGCAGTAGGAGCAGTAGCAGTAGGAGCAGTATCAGAACAAGCAGTAGTAGCAGCAGTAGCAGCAGCTGTAGCAGCAGCAGTAGGAGCATCAGTAGGAGCAGTAGCAGTAGGAGCAGCAGGAGCAATAGCAGCAATAGCAGCAGCAGCAGCAGCAGCAGTAGGAGCAATAGCAGTAGCAGTAAGAGAAGCAGGAGAAGCAGAAGTAGCAACAGCAGCAGTAGCAGCAGTAGGAACTGCGAAAGCAGTAGCAGCAGGAGCAGCAGCAGCAGGAGCAGTGGCAGGACTAGGAACAGGAGCAACAGCAGGAGCAGTATTTGTAGCAGTAGCAGTAGAAGCACCAGGAGCAGTAATAGTAGGAGCAGTAGGAGGAGCAGTAGCAGTAGGAGCAGGAGCAGCAGGAGCAGTAGAACCTGGAGCAGTAACAGCAGGAGCAGTAGCAGCAGGAGCAGTAGCAGCAGGAGTAACAACAGCATTAGAAGCACTGGTAACAGTAACAGATGAGGCAAGAACAGGAGGAGCAGCATTATCACTAAAAGCAGGAACAGTAGGAGCAGTAGTAGCTGTAGGAGCAGGAGCTGCATTAGCAGTAGTATCAGTAGGAGTAGAAGCATCAGGAGCCGTAATAGTAGGAGCAGTAGGAGCAGCAGTAGCTGTATGGACAGGAGCAGTAGGGACAGTAAAACCTGGAGCACTAGCAGCAGGAGCAGTAGCAGCAGGAGCATTAGCAGCCGAAGTAGCAGCAGCATTACAAGCACTGGTAACAGTAACAGATGAAGCAACAACAGTAGGAGTAGCAGCAGCTACAGTTGCAGCAGAAGCAGTCAGAGTAGCAGCAGTAGCAGCAGCAGTAGCAGTAGTAGCAGGAGGAGCATTAACAGCAGGAGCAGGAGCAGCAGGAGTAGCAGTAGCTGTAGCAACAGCAGTAGTTGCTGCAGGAGCAGTAGTGGCAGCAGGAGGAGCAGCTGCAGCAGTAGTAGCAGTAGTAGCAGCAACCGCTACAGTAGCAGGAACAGCAGCAGCAGGAGCACCTGCAGCAGTAGCAGCAGTAATAGCAGCGACTATTGCAGTTGCAGGAACACTGGCAGCAACAGGAGCAGCTGCAGCAGCTGCAGCAGGAGCAGAAGTAGTAGTAGCAGCAGGAGGAGTTAATGTTGTTGGTGCAAACATAAGAAAAATTATGAAAAAGAACAGAAAAGGTGCAGAGGAAGTAGAAAAGCTGGGGAAAGAATTCCTGGAGATTGTTGAACCGCTGAAGAACGAGCTGGAAGAAATAAAGAGGACGTGTGAACAGCTGGAGGAAGAATCAGCTGCAGTTCAGGCTGATAACACTCTGTCAGACATGGAGGAGTTTCAGAGGATCCTCAGACGAGTGGCTGAACTGAAACAGGAGAGTCAGGAAGCTGAAAAAGGGAGAGGGGTGATGGGTAAACTGGTTAACGTCTTCAGACTCACTGCAAGCCCTGTGGACAGAAAGTTAACAGCCTCCATCCTCCAGTCAGCTGATCAGTGTCAGAAGGTCTCTGATCAGTTTCTTCAGGTGAAGAATGAACTGTCCTCATTTACAGGACAGTGAAGAGGAAGACTCCGAGCTGCAGCGTGAAGAAAAACATCCAGACTCATGTCCAACATCTTCAAAGCCTGATCTGTGAGCTCAGCCTCTAAATGTAAAGGCTGCTGAGCTGAACTCCCTCCTCGGTGTTTAATGTGGATCTGCTGACTTCCTGTCCTGCAGGAACACGATCAGTAGAACTCACTTTACTGAGTGGATATATCTGTTGATGTGTCTGCTTGATATCTGCAGTGACGTCAGTAGCTGAGCTCACTTTTCCTTCAGCAGCTTCATTTTAGACTTCTTATTGTCTAACTCTGATCTGAAGTCAGCTCACATTTCTCTTTCACTCATTTTCTTTCATTTGCTCTCTTTGTTCTCATTCATTCTCATACAATCAGTTTGTTTAACAGGTCGAGGAGATTTCCTCTTTTTATTGACATATTACAGGCTTTTCGTTCTGTTTGTGCCGTTAACTGAGAAGATTTGAATAATTTT
>NC_060162.1:262660-286585 GCF_021292245.1 Micropterus dolomieu
GTGTGGTAGTATTCCTACATGTGGTAGTATTCCTACGTGTGGTAGTATTCCTACTGCAGTACGTGTGGTAGTTTTCCTACTGCAGTACGTGTGGTAGTATCCCTACTGCAGTACGTGTGGTAGTATTCCTACGTGTGGTAGTATTCCTACGTGTGGTAGTATCCCTACTGCAGTACGTGTGGTAGTATTCCTACGTGTGGTAGTATCCCTACTGCAGTACGTGTGGTAGTATTCCTACGTGTGGTAGTATTCCTACATGTGGTAGTATTCCTACGTGTGGTAGTATGCCTACTGCAGTACGTGTGGTAGTTTTCCTACTGCAGTACGTGTGGTAGTATCCCTACTGCAGTACGTGTGGTAGTATTCCTACGTGTGGTAGTATTCCTACGTGTGGTAGTATCCCTACTGCAGTACGTGTGGTAGTATTCCTACGTGTGGTAGTATCCCTACTGCAGTACGTGTGGTAGTATTCCTACGTGTGGTAGTATTCCTACATGTGGTAGTATTCCTACGTGTGGTAGTATTCCTACATGTGGTAGTATTCCTACGTGTGGTAGTATTCCTACTGCAGTACGTGTGGTAGTTTTCCTACTGCAGTACGTGTGGTAGTATCCCTACTGCAGTACGTGTGGTAGTATTCCTACGTGTGGTAGTATTCCTACGTGTGGTAGTATCCCTACTGCAGTACGTGTGGTAGTATTCCTACGTGTGGTAGTATTCCTACGTGTGGTAGTATCCCTACTGCAGTACGTGTGGTAGTATTCCTACGTGTGGTAGTATTCCTACGTGTGGTAGTATTCCTACGTGTGGTAGTATCCCTACTGCAGTACGTGTGGTAGTATTCCTACGTGTGGTAGTATTCCTACTGCAGTACGTGTGGTGCAGGTGCGGCGGCGGCTCACCTGCGTGCTGGTGGAAGGTTGGCGGGAACGCTGCTGCGCCGTACGGAGGGAGAGCCACACCTGTAACACACACTCGCCCGTCAGTGTGAAGGCTGAAGCTGCAGTCGCGAGTAAATCTGCTGTCCAATCAGGCGCGACCGACGATGTAAACAGGAAGTCACCGCAGCTGTAAACAACTTTTTAACTGTCAGTGCTGCTTTCATGAGTGAGCGGGAAGTATCCCGTAATGCTAAGCTAACCGCCTGACGCCGCAAGAGAGGAGCTCGCGAGAGTCGCTAGTTCCCGCGCTCAGCTTCATATTACAGCCTACTGATCTGAGGTCAGCAGCTGTTTGCATCTGTCCTTAAACTAGACGGGATGAAACTTTTATCTCCTGACATACGTGTGGACGCTCCGATGCAGCTCAGGATCGACCCCGAACACTTTACTGTAACCTGGACCGAGCGCGAGACCACGGAGCGATCCTGTCGCCGCGTCGCCACATTTAGTTATGCCGCTGAGCCTCGTGCGTAAACGCCTCTCTGTGCGAGAAACTTAATGTGTGACAGCGTGTGAAAAAACGAGACAGCTTTTTTTACCTGGTAGTAAAAAATCGTCGCAGTTTAATCTCACACCCTTACAAAATGGTATCGCCCAAAGCTCTCAGTAAGCGCCCCACAAAGTACTGAGGTGCTTCCTGTGTGTTACCGAGCGTGGACACTGACCAGGAAACAGCTGTTCAACTGGAAGGGAGGGTTGCGGCGGTGTGATCAGCTGCGTCCGCATGGTCCTAAAGCCTTCATTCTATTTGAATCGATTTGTAGCTAACAGACGGGCTAATTACGGAGGTCCGGACCTCGGTGACCTCACGGCTGGTTACGGCCATGGGTGTCAGACCTGTCAGTCAAAACACCAGCGAAGAAGACGACGACATGTAGGGTCACAGATTGTGCTGCATCACTGATCACATTGCGTTAGCATGTTAGCTTAGCATGTTTCATAAGTAGCGGAGTGTTAAATCTGCCGGGAAACGTTCGCGTATTTCCGGTCTAACAACAACCACAACAATGTTTCTTAAATTACATCATCACCACTGTGAACTGTTTACGTGCTCTGAGAACTGCTTAGCAACAGTAACTTTGGGGGGCGGGGCATAGCGACCACTCATGTCGAACATCACGCTGCAGACACAGTGTTCAGCGTGTTTAGTTAGCGTAAGCTTTAGCGGGGCTCCTCCTACCGAAGGCGGCGGCGGGGTCCAGCTCTCCCGTGGGGAGGTCGGCTCTGGTGAAGTCTCGGCTCTTGTCGTTGTTGTACTTCACGTTGAGCGCGCTCAGTTTGGAGAAGTCGATCCTCAGCGTGCAGCAGCCGTTATAGATGTTCTGACCGTCCAGAGACTGAAAGACAGGAGGACACACAGCTGCCGTCTGATTGGGCCAGAGCTGGAATACTGAAGCACACGTGTGTGTGAGCGTGCACGTGACTCACGGCCTTGGCGTGCTGAGCGTGCACGGTGTCGCAGAACTGCAGCAGAGCCTGGAACTGATTGTTTCTGGTGAACGTGATGATCTTCAACACCGAGCCGAACTTACTGAAGATCTGAACACACAGGAACACTGTTAAAACAACAACAACAACGACGACAACAAGAAAACAACAACAACAACAACGACAACGACAACGACAGCAGCAGCAGCAGCAGCAGCAGCACCACTGTGAACCCCTTGTCACCGACCTGCTGCAGGACCTCCAGGGTCACGGGGTAAAATAAATTCTCGATGATGATTCTCAGGACGGGACTTTGACTGGGAGCTAAGCCCCGCCCCTCCCCTCCCGACGCCATGTTCCCAGAATGCACTGCTGCTGCACTGAAGGCCTGCAGCGCCGGATGAGCTCTCTGTCAACAAGCAAACAAATTAAGTGTTTATTCAATAGAACTATTTCATGTCAAATCTAATTTTAACAGGTTAAAAATGCGGAAAACTCAAAAATTCTATAATTATAGAAAAATGCAGGAAAATATGCAATTTTTTATTATTATTATAAATAATATTTTAATTCAATATGAAATAACGTGCATGTTAAAGTGCTGAAGTGGGCGGGGCGACTGCTGCTCACCTGATTGGTCAGATTGTCGGTTTTGAGCTCGCGGTGGGTGGAGTACTGGATGAATACGGGCTGGTTCCTGATGGTGGGCGTGGCCGACGTGTAGTAGTTCACCATGGCAACAGCAGCTTCCTCTGATGCCATTTCTAAAAACGCCTGTTTTCATATGAAGATAAAGACTTAAATATAAAACAAAGCAAATAAAAACAGTAATAAATGACTTTGATGAGCTTCATTAATGTGTAAATTAATTTAAAGAAATTTTAAAATTATGCAGAATTTGGACTTTTAGAAAGAAGAACATCTTTAGAAGTTTAGTTTCAGGAAAAATACAATTATTTTGTTTCATGTAAACATTTTATTTGTCCTAAAGACGTTTGCTGTATGTTATTTATCCAAAGCGACTTCCAGCTGCTGTACACGTCAGAGGTCGCACGCCTCTGGAGCAACGCGGGGTTAAGGGTCTCAGGGACACAGTGATGAACGTGTCACAGTGGGGGATTGAACCTGTGTCTCTCACACTGTAGCATCGCTCTGTTAACTAATACATAATATATAACAACAAATGCCTCCTTTCATTCACTGAGAAATATGTGCTTCATATAATTGTTTTAATATTCAAAATCTTTTTATATAAATGTACAATTTAAAAAATCCAACAGGTTTTTAAAAAGTTGTTCAATTGTTATTTGTTAGTTTACTTTAGTTTTTGTTTTGTTATTAAACATTAATCTTTTTAATGAAAGATGAATGGACACGACGTCAGGGAATGAGCTGAAGCAGGTCTTTATATTTCTTTGACCTCCGTCTCTGCTGGATTTACCTGCGTCAGCACTCACCTGGTTTTTGGGCTTCAGCGTCATCAGCTTACTGACTTGGCCGAAAGGAAGCGCCAGAGCGAACACTTCCTGTTCAGAGACGTCCGCAGGAAGCTGACGCAGGTGAAGGACCCGAGACGGGACGCACTGAGCACGCTCAGAAACACACAGCCTATCGGGGCCATCCACTGTGAACAGACACACAGGTGAGTGAGTAAGCGGTTCACACCTGGCTAGGTGACTCGGGGGGGGGGGGGGGGCCCACCTGGGGGGGGGGGGGGGGGGGGGGGGGGGGGGGGGGCTCACCTGTGGGCAGGTGGGAGGTGCTCATGTTCGCTGAGCAGCTGAGAGACGACCTGAACACTGATTCCTGAAGAGACATAATATCAGTTATTGATCTGCAAAAGAATCTGATTCAGGCATTAAAGACTAATGTGAACGCCACATTCAGTAAATACTTTAATATAAAGTATTGATTATCTGAACATATCCGGAGTAAACTGGTTCATAACGACTGATTCATTGATTAGTAGATGGACATTATGTGATTCCAGAGATATGATCCTGATTATTATTTTCATAATGAATGTTAGAAATCTTTTTTTTTTAATATATCAGAATATAGAACAAAATAAATATTAAATGAAAACAAAATCTAAAAAGCTGGAAAATAATGATGTTTTTACATTTTTGTTTCATAAATAATTATAATAATAATAATAATAATAAATTTGATTGATTTTATTCTTTATTATTATTATTATTATTATTATTATTATTACCTGATGTATTGATCGATAATAAGTCAGTTCTCTTTAGAAAGTAAATCTCTTTCAGGGTCACAACTAGCAATTGTTTCAACTTTCTTGATTCTGAAAGATTGAGTCTCAAACCCAAAGTGACGTCTTGTTTGACAGTAGGACGAACAATTAATCGATTACGGAAACAGCTGCTGACTTTCTTTCAATCCACTAATTAACAAATGTTTGCGAGTTCAGAACAGCTGAAGAATCACTTTGTGTCTCTGGAAACTACAAAACAAATGGCCGTTTTGTAGATTTGCTGATTAATATAACGACAGAAGGGCTCGAGCATGTTCGGCTGAGTGACGCAGAATCACGAACACGTCACTGAGAAACACGTTTTTAACCGACTGAAACACGAACAGACCGGAAGATCAAAGTGATCAGTTTGTCTGCCGACGGTTCTGTACGTGGACACGCAGTTATCGCGGGATTTCAGCCGCTGAATCGTCACTCTTCGCTCGCGACACTTTCAACCGAAACAAAACCAGTAAAAAAAAAAAAAAAAGCGATGCGCGAGCGACGAGCAGCGCGTGAGGAGCGGGAACGCGGCCCGCGGCGAAGAAATGCAGCGGGTCCTGTGGCGGGAAAATGTTGCAGGTAAACAAGTAAACAACAACAAGCTGCGGCGACTGGTTGACGCCAGAGGCTCGCGCAGGTGCGGTTCGGTCACCAAGGAAACGCGAGGGAGGAAGGCAGGAAGGAAGGAAAAGCTGCGGCGGGAATGTGCGGGATGCGTTCCCGCGCTCACCCGTCCATGGTCCGCGAGGAGGAGGAAGAGGAGGAAGAGTTGTTTTGGTCCGCGAGCCTCCCGCACCGCACCGCAGCCAGGCAGCGACCACGGAGAACAACGAGCTCACTTCCCGTTTGATGACGTCACGGGAGAACATGGCGGCTCGCGCGGACACGCCTCAGATCAGAGGGATCGATAATGATCGATGAATCGAGACGGGGAGGAAATAAACATGGTGTTGTTTACTGACCCGTGATCAGTACTTCCGCTGCTCTCCAGGGTTTCTGAAGATGAAGCTTTAGGGAGGGAAACACGTGAGAGGCAGATCAATACCCAGCAGGACGAAGACGGTCAGTCATAATCAATAATGTGATCAGAGCCTGCAGGAGGCCACAAAGTCTTAAAAGGGCCGTAAACTTCCAGCTGAATCACGCACACATTCAACTATTTTAGATATTCAATGGCCTCTCAGGCAAATTCAGTCAAACTTGTTTTTTTTCTCAGTCCTGTTACCAAAACTTTTCTTTTTAAAAGCGGGTCAAATAATTCCTTTGTTTTCTCCTGAAGAAAGTGTTTATTTTATATAAACAAACCTTCCACTCCCTGTTTGTGTTTTAAAGGAGTTCATCAATGTTTTTATCAGGTCATTTATTAAACAATTGCATAAATTTTTTATTGAACAACAACAATGTAGTAACAGGAATGAGCGCTGGGTAACAGTATGCAGAAAGGAAAAATAACAAGCACGGCACCAGAGGCTGCGTTGGGTCATCTAGTTCCATATGATCTGGAAGTCCAGAAGGTCCCCTCTGGACTGAGAACAGAGCCGGCGAAGTCCAGAAGGTCCCCTCTGGACTGACGAGAGAGCCGGCGAAGTCCTGAAGGTCCCCTCTGGACTGACGAGAGAGCCGGCGAAGTCCTGAAGGTCCCCTCTGGACTGAGAACAGTGCCGGCGAAGTCCTGAAGGTCCCCTCTGGACTGAGAACAGAGCCGGCGAAGTCCAGAAGGTCCCCTCTGGACTGAGAACAGAGCCGGCGAAGTCCTGAAGGTCCCCTCTGGACTGACGAGAGAGCCGGCGAAGTCCTGAAGGTCCCCTCTGGACTGAGAACAGAGCCGGCGAAGTCCTGAAGGTCCCCTCTGGACTGAGAACAGAGCCGGCGAAGTCCTGAAGGTCCCCTCTGGACTCTGGAGGTGACGAGAGTGTGTTTGAGTTTTTAGCATAAAATTAGCAAATGCATGAAATCTAGTGACATGTTGTCCACGTGAACACTTTCTATAGATTCACCACAAATTTGGATTTTTAAAATAAACAATTTAGTCTAATATTGGAATGAATATTGTAAGTGACCTGCTCCGTCACAGTTACAATATCATTAAATATAAGGAAAAGAAAATTAGAGAACTTACTTTTGGTCATGACGGTCAGAAGATGCAGATGATGCAACTTTCTCTGGGATTTATAGAGATATGGTGCAAAAAAAAGAGATTTCTCAAGTGGAGTTTTGGTGAGTGGGGACAGGCAACAATGCTGTTCTTCAGTGTTCTAGATCATTTTTGATTCATGTTTAAATGTGTTTATCTTGCATTTGCAATTAGATTAATGTGCAGGGAACTTGCTTAATAAGACAAAGTATTTTAAAGAAAATTTTTATGCATATTTGTACATTTAAATGGCCCTTATAATTAGAGATATTAAATAAGAGTGAAAGTCACTGTTATATTATTATAAACTGATGTTAAATGTGCAGACAGCAACTTATACAGCTTTAATAATAACTGGTTATTTCATGAACTGCTGACGTGTTTAGTTTGTAAATGGTTCACAGGTGCTTTCACACGACATGTCCCGACAAATAAACTGTTCTGAAAAAGAGCAACAAGAAATGTTAAACATCACATGAAAATGTTTTAAGAAAACATTAAGTGTAAATAAAGAAGAAATGAATTTCCAAAAAATGTAACTTAAACTGAAACATATATTTTAACTTATATCATATTATAATATCATATATTATATTTTTATAGTTTGAATTGCCACCTGGCAGCTGAATGTTTTCCTTATAAATAAATTTATTTTGTGGCAGAGTTAGTTTTGCAGCAGTCCCAATAAAATAAGCATGTTTGCTGGACAAGCTGTCAGATTTAAATTAAAGGAATTATTTAAGGAGACATCAGACAGGAAGCGGGCTGGTCCAGATCCAAGGACCACATCAGACACGCAGGCTGTAATAGTAAAGTGAGATAAATAAGAGTCTGGTGCATTTCAGCCATCAAACACGCAACAGCTTTGCATGCAGACCGGAAGTGGAGCGGAGCAGCTGATCAGTAACTTCCGGCTGAGTTCCTCTCAGTAAGTGGGTGAAAGGTGGGAGCAGACGTCAGGTTGTGACTCTTCAGCTGAAACTTGTGAGCGGCTCAGAAGCAGAACAGAAACCCAGCGATGCTGCAGAACACGGGGTGAGTGCGCGATGACATCTGTTCTGCACATACAGAACTCGCCTCAGAAAGACCGCGGAACAACGTCTGGCTTCAGCCCAAGCGCCCATCGCACAGCCTGCAGGCAACTCGACAGTTAGTCCAGATTTGAGTGATTAGCGCCTTGAGTTTGGGGTTTCACTGAAGCCGAATCGAGTAGTGAAGAGTTCTGCCTCAGAAACTGTAGTTTGGTTCTGGTCCTTCTGGCTTCTGATATTTGAGCAAGAAAGTTTGAAAGTTGAAGATTTCTTAAACGGAGTTTGGTCGCAGTTGAGCGTCTGAACGTTGTTGTTGAGTTTGACCTCCGCAGTAAAAACTTATCTTCAAACTTCTTTACGTCAGGGACAGGAGCGGGGCGGGCAGTGAACCCGTGTGCTGGACTCGGTTCGGTTCTGGTCTCGGATCATTTAGACGGTAATCTTTCCTACAGACTAGGGGGACCTCGTGAAACCTGATCAGTTCTCTGCTCCTACACACAGAATCCCGTTCAAAAAACGTTTGAATCATAAGAAACTTTATTCAGCTCAGAACCGACTCCAGAACAGATCGAGGTTTTACATTTGGATCATCTCTGAGCCGAATCAGTACGGCAGATGTGTCTCTTGGACTGAAGGCGGTTCAGGTCTGGTCTCTGTCCTGAGGCCTTAAAGCGGGGCAGTTTTAGAGTATGTGATGTTGACATGAGAGTTTGGTGGAAGCCTGATGACCTTGATGCTCGTCAGTGTGACAGCAGCTCTGTGTTTAAGCCACCTGGCTGAAATGCTCTTAGTGTCACTCTGGAGGCATCGAAAATTAATGAAAACAAACTGCAGAAAATTAAAAGTTTCACAGAGTAACAAGAAGCCGACCTCACAGTAAAGACGGCGGTTTGATAAATCTGTCTTTCACAAATGAAACGGTATCAGACATTAGATTCTGACAGAATAAAGGTGCAGTCTGAACTAATATTATCTCACTTTGCTCGAGCCGAAGCGGCAGGGACACTAAATCAATCAGTCCTCCCTCAGAGTCCAGGTCTTTATTTCTCAAACGGACTGTGAAGCAGCTGTTCAAATCCAGGGTCCAGTAATCCGGTTCACTTTTGTGCCATCAGAGTAGACCACCCTGATCCAGGTACAGACACTAAACCCAGACTCCCACAGATCCCAGCGAGAAAGACCAACAGGTAGAGCAGCTCCTCCTCTGACCACAACAAATAACAACAAACTAATGTACTTCCTTCACAAACACACCGTGGATAACAGGGACGCTCCCAGAGGGAAACTCTTGGCTGAAACCGAATATAATGAAAAACTTTCCTGAACACCCGAAGTTTCACATATTTTCCATTTATTTTTACTTTTTACATGCATACTAAAGAGACAGACCGAGTCTCTGACCTGCCGCTTCACTTACCGTAAAGGCTGGAATACTCGTGCACAGACTGAACTGTTGTTCTTTTCTGGATCCGATCAGATGACTTGTGAATAACCGGGGTCAGGACCCAGACAGGAAGTCACCACGACTATCGGTCAGAGACAGAGTTAGCCTAGCTTAGCACAAAGACTGGTAGCAGGGGGAAACTACTAGCACGGGAGTTTCCTCTGGGCTGTTAGCATGTGAGCTAACTCTTCTCGTCTTCTCTGTGTTTCAGGAAGTTAGCGGGCTGCACGCTCTTCATCACCGGCGCGAGCCGAGGGATCGGGAAAGCCATCGCCCTGAAAGCCGCCAGGGACGGCGCCAACATCGTCATCGCCGCCAAGACTGCCGAGCCCCATCCCAAACTACCGGGAACCATCTACACCGCCGCTCAGGAGGGTGAGGAGCTAACAGGCTAACTGCTAACACACACACACACACACACACGTGGATCCGTCCGCCGCTGAAAGTAGTCCCAGGAAAACATTTTGAAGTCTGTACCGAGGCGCACGTCTGCAGGAGGAAGCAGCGGGCTCGTTGGATTTAACGGCAGACGTTAAAGTTTTGTGTTTCAGCTTTTCAGACTTCGTCCTGCTGCTCGTGAACTGAACCTCAGTGAAATGAAATCACAGTGAGAGTCTGTCCTTTGTATTTATGCTCTGGCTGCTTTGGGCTGGGAAACGCAACAATATCGTTTTGTTTGAACAAATGTTCAATAAATGTTTGATTTCATTCATTTGAATCAGGACTTATTTTATACACCCACAACAACAGGTGGCGGCAAATATGTAGTGATGGCGAGACGAAGCTCGGTGAAGCAGTGAAGCTTTCCATCCGATCGGTTGACTCGGGGGCCGAAGCTTCACGGTGCTTCGTTTGCTCCATCAAGTGAATCTAACGGCGCCACTTTGAGCTCTTACCCCATTTCATATTTACTCAGCTCGGAGCTTCACACACCAAAGTTTAATTCTTACAGTCTAACACAAAATGTCAATAAAATAAAATCCTCCACACTTTCAGCCAAAAGTTCCTGTTTGATCAGAGTTTAGTTAATCAGCCTTTAAACTCAAAAGAAAAAATACTTCCTTATTTAACTTTCTCTACTTGCGTATTAATTAGTTATTAGTTTCAGTTTTTATTTTAAATGCACCGGACGTGTTCACTGGAAACATCCTGGGGTTCTGTGTTGGACAGGAAATGTGTTTGTCTCTGTCCACGTGTTTATAGATAAAGTTGGTTTTGAAAATGAAGGCCAGCGGTCGCTCTTTTGAGCACCGAGGTCGTCTTTTCCTCACGAGGTCACGTCTGTTTGACGGACGTGTTGTCTCTCTGTGTGTCAGTGGAGGCGGCGGGAGGGAAGGCGTTGGCCTGCGTGGTGGACATCCGTGACGAGCAGCAGATCGGAGACGCTGTTCAGAAAGCTGTCGACAAGTTTGGAGGTAACGCCATTTTTTTTACAGCGTGGAGTTAAAACCCCCCAGGTGACCTGCTCAGGTAGGAAAATATTCAAGGACCGCCTCCTGTCTCCGGTCCGGGTGTGTCGGAGGGAGCAGGTATCAGGTCAGCTGATGGAGCCTTAACTCCGGCAGTGACATCATCACTGTGCTTGTGTCTGATTGGCAGGAATCGACATCCTGGTGAACAACGCCAGCGCCATCAGTCTGACGGGAACTCTGGAGACGCCCATGAAGAAGGTGGATCTGATGCTGGGAATCAACCTGAGAGGGACTTACCTGACGTACGAGCTGACTCACCTATTACAGAGCGCGCTCACCTTTTACCGAACGCACGCTCATCGCGCGCTCGCCAGTTACTGAACACGCCCACCTGTTAACTGGCGCCTCTGTGTTTCAGGTCTAAGCTGGTCATCCCTCACCTGCTGAAGAGTCACAGTCCTCACATCCTGAACCTGGCGCCTCCGCTCAATCTCAACCCCGTCTGGTTCAAGAACCACACAGGTAACCATAGCAACTGACCAGCCAGCATCCCATCATGCACCTGACAGTAATGACACGTCTGTTTTTTTTCCCTCAGCGTACACGATGGCGAAGTACGGCATGTCCATGTGCGTCCTGGGAATGGCCGAAGAGTTCAGGGGTCAAATCGCTGTCAACGCCCTCTGGCCTCGAACCGGTCAGTGGCTACATGTTAGCATGCTAACGGACTCCTCATAGACTCTTGCAGTAAACTAGCTAATCGTGCTAACACGTCTGAACTGTGTGTTGTTGCCATAGCGATCCAGACAGCAGCCATGGAGATGTTGGGCGGCGACGGTGTCAGTAAACAGTGTCGTACAGCTGACATCATGGCAGACGCCGCCTACGCCATCCTGTCCCGGCCGAAGGACTACACGGGTCACTTCCTGGTGGACGAGGACGTCCTGAAGGAGCAGGGAGTCAAAGACTTTGACCATTACGCCGTCCAGCCAGGTGACCGCACGCTAACTCAGCTAACACTGACTTATCACGGCGTTCCCGACACTGTCATGTGGTCTCACGGTGGTCTCTGATTGGTCAACAGGTCACCCCCTGCTACCGGACTTCTTCCTCGACGACGCACCTGAGGCGCTGGCCGAACAGATGGAGCAACACGGTGAGTACTGCGAGTACTGCGAGTTCTACTGCCAGTACTAGTACAGATTCAGACAGGAAGTCTTGACTTCTCCAGGCGTTGCTCCGGCGCCCCCTTATGTCTGAAATCAGCTTTTTCTTTCTCCTTGTTGCCAGGGGCGACCCCAGCCTTCAAGCCGCCATCCTCGGCCACGCCTCCCTCCAGTGGACAAATAGAAAAGACGTTTGATGTCATCAGAGCGGTCATTAACGAAGACGTCGTCAAGTCGACGCAGGGCATCTACCAGTTTGACCTATCAGGTACCAGCGGGGGTGCTCGGGGGGGGGGGGGGGGGGGGGGGGGGGGGGGGGAGCCAGGCAAGTGGGCGTGTCTCTGATGTCACTGTGTTTGTGTCCATATAAGGAGAACACGGCGGCGTTTGGTTTCTGGACCTGAAGAGCGGCTCTGGCAGCGCCGGGCAGGGCCAGCCGCCCGTCAAGGCCGACGTCGTCATGACGATGGACTCCAGCGACTTCAGCAAGATGTTCGCAGGTGAGCCGTCGCCACGGTGACGCTGAGAATGACGTTAGACGTGAGAGGCGAGGGGTAACGGCGGCGTTTCTCTCTGCGTGCTGTTTCAGGGAAGCTGAAGCCCACGATGGCCTTCATGTCGGGGAAGCTGCGGATCAAAGGCGACATGACGCTCGCCATCAAGCTGGAGAAACTGATGGGCCGCATGAGCAAGGCCAAGCTGTGAAACCGCCGCCACGCTGCGACGCCGCCATGATGGACTGTAGCTGTACATGATGCCTTAACATAATAATTATGAGACGTCCCGACACTAATAAAATCTGCCTTGATAATAAACTGAAAACTGTTTTCTCTCTGCAACAAACCAGAAACACAAACTCGCCATCAAGTTCTCAGCGTTCGGCCTCTCAAGCCGTTTAACAGGAAGACAGAACGAAAACACGCCGCAAGTCACAGAGGAAAGTTTGAAAAAAGAGACTGTCTGCAGTGAAACCTCACTGAGGCCTCATTTCCTTTATTACACGTGTAAAAACTTCTTAAAATAAAATGAAAAATGTGGATAAGTATCTCTGAGGCTCCGCCCACACTCCTACATTTCTCATTTTAAACTCTGACCTTCTGCTACGCTTCCTCCCGTCCAGATTTAAACAGCGAATGCCAAAACCTAAAACGTTGATGTCGGAAAACACAAAGCTGCTGACAGAGTTTTAGTTTTGGTGTTTTTATTAAAGAGCTGGTTTTCTGCTCATGTTCAGGTTCCTCATCTTATTTAGAGTTTGTACCAGAGCAGGTTTATATGGTTATATGTTTGTCATACTGCACATTGCTGCAGCTCCTCTTTTCAGCCTGTGTTGAAGGCTTCGTTTTAGCTATGGAGTGATACATCTTGTCTCTAAATGATCTTTGTTGGGAGTTGCACATGCTCAGTTCCTAGTTAAGGACTACTAGCCAATCAGAAGCAGAGAAGGGCGGGTCGGCGAGAAGCCGGTAAACGGCTCGGGTTCAGCCGTCCGTGTTGCCGACCGGCTCGGCAACACGGACTGGAGCGAGAGTTTCAGAGCGGTGAGTTATTAATCTGTATCCATAAAGTTTTAACTGAGCTCTGTCTCTACATCACAGGAACAACTTTATGTCCACTGACTGCCTGGAGGGTAGCTAGTATTTGGAAGGGAGAGGAGAGCTGTGTGCTGCAGCTCGCCGTTTCTGAGGGCGTGTCGGAGTCGCCGCTCGGCGAGCGTTATATGAGGCGCGTTTAGCTTTCATCCCTGTGACGTCACAGGGATGAATGGGAAGCAGCTGGACTCCAAACGAGCTGTTTTCAAGCACGCCTTTGGGCTTTTTCACTTTGCAAACCTATTCCACGCACAAAAAAGAGAGACAACTCCATAAAGGAGAGGAGAAAAGCTCTAATAGAATACCAGAATACCACCTCTTTAAAATATTCTGCTCTGTGTAAATTAACTCTTCTACACTTGTCCCCTGCATGTCTCCGTATTTACTTTGCATCGTCTGTTTCCCGCCGCCTCTCCGTCCTCCCGTGTTCCTCTCAGTAACAGTTCAGCTCGCTGTCGCTCCGTGCAGAGAAATCTCTGCTGTGGTTCTTCACCGTCGCTGCTCTTCCTTCGTCTCTGGTAGAACTTTCTTCTTTAGCTGCGGAGTAGACAATCTGCTTCCTGTTTCCACCAGCACGCACGTGCTCAGTACACGTGAGCGGTCACGTTTTCAGCTGCATACAGATGGTGATTGATTCTGATACGCAGCCGAAACGCTGGTGTGGGCGGAGATCGTTTTTTAGATGTGTGAATGTGTCCTCTAAGGTCATTCTGTAGATCTGTGGTTCTCTCTGGTCCGGGGAGTTCTGCAGAACCTGAAAATCAGACTGCAGGTCCGTAAATGCTTGTGCAAGAGTAGGAGCTGCCGTGCACAACACTGTGTCATCACTATAACGGTGAAAATTACACTTACACTCAGGAACACAAATGTTTTTGAGCACATTTTCATAAAAAAACAAACAAACCCTGAGCAGAAACCAAAACAATCTGGAAACATCTCAGAACAGTCAAGTTCTCAAACAGATACTTGTTTGTCAGAACCAACAACTAATAACCTGGTTTATCTGCATTTAGCCACAAAAACTTCACATCCATCCATTCTTTAGTTTCTGACATGATTCTAAAGGATTCAGGAGGTCGTTCTGCTTCACAGGTGGATAAGACGCCTGCCTTTGACCCGGGTTCAGTCCCCCACTGTGACCCCTCGTTGCTCCAGAGGCGCGACCTCTGACCTGTATAGCAGCTGTAAGTCGCTTTGGATAAAATCATCAGCTAAATGAATGTAATGGTCTGTCGTTGGCGAAAACTTGAAACATCTAATGACAAAAAAAGCTGTGATTGGTCGGCTTGATAGCATAATTTCCTCCAAGCCCACAGGAAGTTTGCAACGTTCTGCAACGGGCTTCAAGGTATGTTTTCTTCTGTTTGGTGGTCATGTCACAATGTGTTACCCAATCAGCTGCGACAAAAATGTAGTGCGCCTTCCTACACGACAGGGTGTTCGAGGCACCGCCGTTTCTGTTGGGCGCTGAACTCGCCCCAGTTTTACTAGCGGCCGTAAAATGTTTCACTATCAGAGTTTGGTCGATAACATTTGGAAAGTCTAGAAGAGCTGCGCTGCACGTTCAAGTTGGCGGAGGCTAAACAGGAAGTTGACACAAACGAACATGTTGCCCCGCGCCGACTAACGCTTCGATGGTGTAATTGCAGAGCACGTCACCAGGGCAAGATGGCGGCTGCCGTATCCGGGGAATTTTGGCTTTGTACAGAGGCAGGAAGTGGAGACGCGGCGGCCATCTTTATCTACAGTCACAGCTCCGCCCCCTCCTGCAGCCGGATGATAAAGTCCCCCCCCGACTCTCCCTCCTCCGACTTTAACAGATTATCAGTTATTAATAATTAATCGGAGGAATGATCGACACGCAGCTTCTGTGAGCTGAACTCTGCAGAAATGTGCAAACTAAATATTGACAGAAGCCGTCGCAGGAGATGTATTTCTCTCTGCTCGCAGTCGGAGAGGAGTCTGTGCGGCACTTCATCAACGGTGAGTAATACTACATATTACTGTACTCAGTACTGCAGTACTGATCAATACTGAGTTAATGCTCATCAGGGAGGAGACCAGGCAGGATTTATTTCACCCTGAAGCGATTGTGAAAAATATATTTAATTGTGAACTTTGAGGGAACATTTTTATATAATTGTTCTAATTTTTATCAACCATATTTAACTTATTAAGGTTTGATTTTTGCAGGATCTCAATAAAGATGTTTGGTGTCATTTACACAACATGTCCCGCCACTTTTAAAAGCATGTGTTAAAAATTTCCTGAAATGTTAAATAATGTAAAATGTTTTGAGAAAGTTAGAAAGGCTGCCATGTAAATATAGAAGAAAGAAATGTGTATTGTCCTAAAAAAGTAATTTGAAAAACAAGCAACTGAATACTAATTTTTATACTTTGAGTCCGTGTGTTTAGGGTTTACCTGTATAAATAAATAAAGACACAACTTGTTAACGTAAACTCGAGTCTCCGCAGGTGTTTTGACACACAGCTCGCCTTTAACAAATATTGCCCCTCCTGCGGTTTGAACTTTGCGATTTCTATCTAGTCTGATTAATCGTTCAGTTTGTCCTGATCGTCACGTGTTTGTCACTTAGAGTATATTTCTGTAAAGTATTTAATGTAAACACAAGCTACTATATAAAAAGTCATTTTCACACCTTCAGTATTTTTCATAATTCATATTGTTTTTTGCATTTTGTGCTGTTGTTTGTGCAGTTGCCATGGTGATATACCGCATCGTCGTGTACCAGGAACATTTGTTTCTCCGCGGCGACGCCCACCGAACCACCGTCCAACTGGTTGGCAGCAGAGGAGCCAGCGAGCGCGTCCCATTGGCTGAGAGATCTGTGAGTCAGAGCCACCACCTAAAATGTTATTTTAGTTAAATAAAATATATCACAGATTTATAAATATATTTGTTTTTAACACTTAATAATAAAATTCCTCTAACTATGTTGTTCTGTTTGTATTTTTCAGGTATGTCGGGTTTTGAAGAGCATGTGTTGCTGCTGCAAAACCACAGAAGAAAAAGTACAGAAATATAATTATTAATCAATTCTTTTAATATAATGTATATGAGGACATTTAAAGAGGTGGTTTTCTGCTCATTTTCAGGTTCCTCATCTTATTAGAGGTTCTACCAGAACAGGTTTACATGGTTATATTGTTTGTCATCCTGCACATTGCTGCAGCTCATCTTTCCATTCTGTGCTGAAGGCTTCGTTTTAGCTATGGAGTGAAACATCTTGTCTCTAAATGATCTTTGTTGGGAGTTGCTGTTTCTGAGGGCGTGTCGGAGTAGCCGCTTGGCGAGCATTATGACACGTATTTTCATTGTGATGTCACAAGAAAGGGAAGTAAAGGCTGGAATCCAAACGAGCTGTTTTCAGTTCAGAGCAGAGATGGGAACTCACTTTGGGCTTTTTCACTTTGCAAACCTGTTACAGCACAAAAAAGGTTTATAACTCGATAAAGGAGAGGGAAAAGCAGAATACCGCCTCTTTAAGGCTAATTGTTCTGTAACTGCTGTTATGAGTGTTTAAACTCTGTTGCCAGGCAGAATACGAGGTTCAGTGTCCCAGGAGCCTTGGAGCTCTGCTATTGGTCCGTTTGGAAGCCCCGCCCACCGAAGCCAGTGATTGGTTCTGTTTGAAGGTCATCGTGACAACACCTGAGGGCGGAGTCTCACTGTTCCCCTGCTACCGATTGGTCAGCTGCTCGACCTCGCTGGCTCTCAGGGATTCGATTGGTCGGTTTTTAAACGTAGCTTCTCGCTAACAAAGTTTATTTATTTGAAGTCTGTGTTAATGTTTGTTTGTTTGTTTTTGTTCTGAAGCAAAGTTTGTTTTCAACGACGTCCAACCAATCGAACTGGATCAGAGGGTGAACGAGCTGACGTGGCGCCGTCACACCTATCGGTAATCAATCAGAAGGTATTAATGAGGCGCTCAGCCTGTACGCTGCTTCATTAAGACGTTACAGGTGAAACGGGGCGTGTCTTCACAGGTGGAGTTGCTACGACGACGGTCTTCCGGAGACGATGAAGGCTGACAACGCAATGTCACTTCCTGCTGAGGTTCAATTCTCTGTCTCCAAGGCAACTGACATGATTCTGACTGTTGGCAAAGTGTACGTCCTGAAGAAACGGTTTACGGCAGTTCCTGTTCAGCGCTGCAGGAAGGTTTAAGAGCCCTGTGGTTTGCTCAGGTCAGGACCAGATCCAACACTTCTGCCTCTCACAGATCTACATTACTAGATCATTAGACCAGGTCGAACATGTTCCACTCCGTGTGAGACCTGAGCAGGTTTTAAGCGGGAATATAGAAACTAAAGGGTCCTCAAACCTTCCAGCACAACGGTTTATACCTATATATGGTCTCTGCTGGTCTGTTCTGGGCTCTGCTGGTCTTTACTGCTCTGTACTGGTCTTTACTGGTCTGTTCGGGTCTCTGTTGGTCTTTACTAGTCTCTGCTGGTCTGTACTGCTCTGTACTGGTCTTTACTGGTCTGTTCGGGTCTCTGTTGGTCTTTACTAGTCTCTGCTGGTCTGTACTGCTCTGTACTGGTCTTTACTGGTCTGTTTGGGTCTCTGTTGGTCTTTACTAGTCTCTGCTCGTCTGTACTGCTCTATACTGGTCTTTACTGGTCTTTACTGGTCTGTTCGGGTCTCTGTTGGTCTTTACTAGTCTCTGCTGGTCTGTACTGGTCTCTGCTGGTCTTTCTGGTCTTTATGGGTCTCTGCTGGTCTTTACTGGTCTCTGCTGGTCTTTTCTGGTCTTTACGGGTCTCTGCTGGTCTGTACTGGTCTTCACTGGTCTGTTCTGGTCTCTCTTGGTCTTTACTTGTCTCTGCTGGTCTGTACTGGTCTTTGCTTGTCTCTACTGATCTTTAGTGGTCTTCACTGGTCTGTTCTGGTCTTGTTCTGTCCTCAGACTGGTGGAGTTGGGTCTGCAGAGCTTCCTGTTCTCTCAGAAGCGTTGGTCCAGTTTCCATCAGATCCATCAGCTCTGCCAGCAGACCAGGACCCCGACCTGCAGTGAGACCACCATCCATGAACTATCAGTAATCAATAGAACACAGCAGGTCACTGAGCTCTCAGACTGGAGTTTCCACAAGGAGCTGAAATCTGATCAAAAAGATTTACAGCAGAACAACAACTGAGTTACTTATCACAGATCAATAATCAATAGTCCAGTGAGGGGACCAAACAGGAACGTGTTCGAACCTTCACAGGCCGGAGCAAAACACTTTCATCAATAATCAGATGTGTATTGATTAATCTGCTCCTTTTTCTTTTACATATTCCTGATGTTGATTCTGCGTCATTGATCACGTCTTTCCTGTGTCAGGATTGGTGGAGCGCCTCTGGAGGGAGGACTGGTTCTTCGGACATCAGTTCCTGAACGGAGCCAACCCGACTCTGATTCGCCGCTGCACAGAAATCCCGCCCAACATGGCCGTTACTGAGGAGACGGTGGCGGTGGCCGTGGAGGGCGGAGCCAGCCTCAGACAGGAAGTGGAGGTGAAGCGACCGTTATTACAACAGCGAGTTAAAATTAATTTAAAGCTGAGTGTGAACCTTAATGAGGTTATTGATTATCTGGTCTTACAGAGGGGGAACGTGTTTGTGAATATTAATCAGGGTATTGATCATCTGGACCTACAGAGGGGTAACGTGTTCCTGAATATTAATGAGGGTATTGATCATCTGGACCTACAGAGGGGGAACGTGTTCCTGAATATTAATGAGGGTCTTGATTATCTGGACCTACAGAGGGGGAACGTGTTCCTGAATATTAATGAGGGTCTTGATTATCTGGACCTACAGAGGGGGAACGTGTTCCTGAATATTAATGAGGGTATTGATCATCCGGTCTTACGGAGGGGGAACGTGTTCCTGAATATTAATCAGGGTATTGATCATCCGGTCTTACGGAGGGGGAACGTGTTCCTGAATATTAATGAGGGTATTGATCATCTGGACCTACAGAGGGGGAACGTGTTTGTGAATATTAATCAGGGTATTGATCATCCGGTCTTACGGAGGGGGAACGTGTTCCTGAATATTAATCAGGGTCTTGATCATCTGGACCTACAGAGGGGGAACGTGTTCCTGAATATTAATCAGGGTATTGATTATCTGGACCTACAGAGGGGGAACGTGTTCCTGAATATTAATCAGGGTATTGATCATCTGGACCTACAGAGGGGGAACGTGTTCCTGAATATTAATCAGGGTATTGATCATCTGGTCTTGCAGAGGGGGAACGTGTTCCTGAATATTAATCAGGGTATTGATCATCTGGTCTTACAGAGGACCGTGTTTGTGAATATTAATCAGGGTATTGATCATCTGGACCTACAGAGGGGGAACGTGTTCCTGAATATTAATCAGGGTCTTGATCATCCGGTCTTACAGAGGGGGAACGTGTTTGTGAATATTAATCAGGGTATTGATTATCTGGACCTACAGAGGGGGAACGTGTTCCTGAATATTAATCAGGGTATTGATTATCTGGACCTACAGAGGGGGAACGTGTTCCTGAATATTAATCAGGGTATTGATTATCTGGACCTACAGAGGGGGAACGTGTTCCTGAATATTAATCAGGGTATTGATCATCTGGACCTACAGAGGGGGAACGTGTTCCTGAATATTAATCAGGGTATTGATCATCTGGACCTACAGAGGGGGATCGTGTTCCTGAATATTAATCAGGGTATTGATTATCTGGACCTACAGAGGGGGAACGTGTTCCTGAATATTAATCAGGGTCTTGATCATCTGGTCTTCCAGAGGGGGAACATGTTCCTGAATATTAATCAGGGTCTTGATTATCTGGTCTTCCAGAGGGGGAACGTGTTCCTGAATATTAATCAGGGTCTTGATTATCTGGTCTTCCAGAGGGGGAACGTGTTCCTGAATATTAATCAGGGTATTGATCATCTGGTCTTACAGAGGGGGAACGTGTTCCTGAATATTAATCAGGGTATTGATCATCCGGTCTTACAGAGGACCGTGTTTGTGAATATTAATCAGGGTATTGATCATCTGGTCCTGCAGAAGGGGAACGTGTTCGTGGTGGACTACAGGCTGCTGGACGGCCTCACAGCCAACACTGTCAACAGGAAGCAGAACTACCTGACGGCTCCACTCATCTTGCTGCACCTGAACTCCAGAAACCAGCTGCTGCCTATTGCTATCCAGGTAACTTGACCCTTGACCTCTGACCCTTGTTTTTCTGGAACATATTTAACGTTACAGTCTCGAGTGTTTTGTGTGCTGAAGTGGTTTTGAGTTTTGTTCCTGGCTCCCGGGGTCAGAGAGTCTCTCCTCCTCATTCTGCTGGAAACTTCTCAGCAGCTGTTGGATCGATCGTTCAAACATTTAAAGTTTCCAGACGATGAAAAACCTAAACACTTTGGTGACTCTTCATCATCTGGAGCCTCATCAGGTCACCGAGTTCAGCTTCCTGCCAAATACCTCCCGAGACGGACTTTCAGCTGCACGCTGCTAGTTAGCTAATGTTAGCATCAGCTCCTCACGTGTCCTTGTCTCCTCACTCATCCCCTTGTCTCCTTTCCTAGCTGAAGCAGTCTCCAGGTGAGACCAACCCGGTCTTCGTCCCTCAGGATCTGGAAGCTGATTGGCTGACAGCCAAAACATTTGTGCGCTCTGCCGATTTCGCCGACCACGAGCTGCGTTCTCACTTCCTGCGCACACATGTGATGTCAGAGCTCTTCGCCATGGCAACGCTTCGCAACTTTCCCATGGTGCACCCTCTCTACAAGGTACAGCGAGTATTATCTGTGTAACTGCAGTACTCATTTGTATATAGATACGGCACTGAATGGAGAATTTTCTGAAATTACATAGAAGTTTTGTGTATATTTTATTTGCCTTCATGTGCAGTTGCTGTAGTATTTTTAGTATTTGCAGTATTCGCAGTATGTTTTGTGTTTTCTTATTAATCTCTGTGACACTTTTTATAACTGTCCTGTGAAAACACATATCTCCAAAGTGAGTAAGTGTGCCTTTAATCCGGAGATACGTGGTTTTTACTTTGTGTAGGTGTGGCAGTAGTAGTGTTGCTTGTACTTTCTGCGGTACTTGTCGTGTCCTTTTGCAGCTGTTGGCGCCTCATTTCCGTTTCACCCTGGAGATCGACACTCTGGCTCGCCAGCTGCTGCTGTCTGAGGGAGGGTCACTGAAACAGGTCAGGCTCCGCCCCCATGATATCATGATATGAAATCAACATCAGCTGTTATCTGATCATGTTAGTATTTATTATAGATTTTTAGATAGACCTTTTCCTTATTAGATCAATTTCAGTAGAGTAACTAGGCCAAATGTACTGCAGTATTTATTATAAGCACTATATTTACTGCAGTATTGGGCGGCTGTGGCACAGGAGGTAGAGCGGGTTGCCTGTTAAGCGGAAGGTCGGCTTTTCAATCCCCAGCTCCCCCAGGCTGCATGTCGAAGTGTCCTTGGGCAAGATACTGAACCCTGAATTGCCCCTGGTGGCTGTTCTGCAAGTGTATGACTGTGTGTAAATGTTTCCATTTGAGCACTTAGGCTCAGTGAATGAATGTGTGTGAATGCTTTGAGTCTCAAAAAGACTAGAAAGGCGCTATACAAGTACGATATATACTGCAGTATTTATTCATTAACACTATATATACTGCACTATTTATTCATTAACACTATATATATACTGCACTATTTATTCATTAACACTATATATACTGCACTATTTATTCATTAACACTATATATACTGCACTATTTATTCATTAACACTATATATACTGCACTGTTTATTCATGAACACTATATATATACTGCACTGTTTATTCATGAACACTATATATACTGCACTATTTATTCATTAACACTATATATATATACTGCAGTATTTAGTCATTAACACTATATATATATATATACTGCACTGTTTATTCATGAACACTATATATATACTGCACTGTTTATTCATGAACACTATATATACTGCACTATTTATTCATTAACACTATATATATACTGCACTATTTATTCATTAACACTATATATACTGCACTATTTATTCATTAACACTATATATATATATACTGCACTGTTTATTCATGAACACTATATATACTGCACTATTTATTCATTAACACTATATATATATATACTGCACTATTTATTCATTAACACTATATATACTGCACTATTTATTCATTAACACTATATATATATATACTGCACTATTTACTCATTAACACTATATATATATACTGCACTATTTATTCATAACACTATATATACTGCACTATTTATTCATTAACACTATATATACTGCACTATTTATTCATTAACACTATATATATATATACTGCACTATTTACTCATTAACACTATATATACTGCACTATTTATTCATTAACACTATATATATACTGCACTATTTGTTCATTAACACTATATATATATACTGCACTATTTATTCATGAACACTATATATACTGCACTATTTATTCATGAACACTATATATACTGCACTATTTATTCATGAACACTATATATACTGCACTATTTATTCATTAACACTATATATACTGCACTATTTATTCATTAACACTATATATACTGCACTATTTATTCATTAACACTATATATACTGCACTATTTATTCATTAACACTATATATACTGCACTATTTATTCATTAACACTATATATATACTGCAGTATTTATTCATTAACACTATATATACTGCACTATTTATTCATTAACACTATATATATATACTGCACTATTTATTCATTAACACTATATATATATATATATATACTGCACTATTTATTCATGAACACTATATATACTGCACTATTTATTCATGAACACTATATATACTGCACTATTTATTCATGAACACTATATATACTGCACTATTTATTCATTAACACTATATATATATACTGCACTATTTATTCATTAACACTATATATATATACTGCAGTATTTAGTCATTAACACTATATATATATACTGCACTATTTATTCATAACACTATATATACTGCACTATTTATTCATTAACACTATATATACTGCACTATTTATTCATTAACACTATATATATATATATACTGCACTATTTACTCATTAACACTATATATATATATACTGCACTATTTATTCATTAACACTATATATATATATACTGCACTATTTATTCATTAACACTATATATATATACTGCACTATTTATTCATTAACACTATATATACTGCACTATTTATTCATTACCACTATATATATATACTGCACTATTTATTCATTAACACTATATATACTGCACTATTTATTCATTACCACTATATATATATACTGCACTGTTTATTCATTAACACTATATATACTGCACTATTTATTCATTAACACTATATATACTGCACTATTTATTCATTAACACTATATATACTGCACTATTTATTCATTAACACTATATATACTGCACTAT
>NC_060162.1:286605-295138 GCF_021292245.1 Micropterus dolomieu
AGCTGGAGGAAATTATTTGACATCCATTTTTTAACTTCACAAAGGCAGTTGTTAAGTGAACTCAGCATTCCAGGGTCTGTGGATCTGACGGGCAAGTATATTTGTGTGTCATCAGCATAAATATGAAAAGAAATGCCATGTTTATGGATAATATGTCCAAGGGGAAGCAGATACAAGGAAAACAAAATGGGTCCTAAGACCGACCCCTGAGGCACACCATATTTAACTGGACAGAATGAAGAGACATAGTTGTTTACAGACACGCAAAACTTCCTATTTGACAGGTAGGATGAAAACCATTCTAGAGCAGTACCAGAGATCCCCACCCAGTGCCTCAGTCTGTCTAACATGATGTTGTGATCAATGGTGTCAAAAGCAGCGCTAAGGTCCAGGAGTACCAGGACTGAGCTCATGCCTTCATCAGCAGACATTAAAAGGTCATTGGTGACTTTAAGCAGCATTAACACTATATATACTGCACTATTTATTCATTAACACTATATATATATACTGCACTGTTTATTCATTAACACTATATATACTGCACTATTTATTCATTAACACTATATATACTGCACTATTTATTCATTAACACTATATATATACTGCACTATTTATTCATTAACACTATATATATACTGCACTATTTATTCATTAACACTATATATACTGCACTATTTATTCATTAAAGTACCATATATACTGCACTATTTATTCATTAACACTATATATATACTGCACTATTTAGTCATTAACACTATATACAGTATATACTGCAGTATTTATTCATTAACGCTATATATACTGCACTATTTATTCATTAACACTATATATATATATACTGCACTATTTATTCATTAACACTATATATATACTGCACTATTTATTCATTAACACTATATATACTGCACTATTTATTCATTAACACTATATATATACTGCACTATTTATTCATTAACACTATATATATACTGCACTATTTATTCATTAACACTATATATATATTGCACTATTTATTCATTAACACTATACATATACTGCAGTATTTATTCATTAACACTATATATATTGCAGTATTTAGTCATTAACACTATATATACTGCAGTATTTAGTCATTAACACTATATATACTGCATGTATTTATTCATAAGTACCATATATACTGTAGTATTTAGTACTACACACTACTGATTCTTACTCTCTCGTCTCATTAAATATTCAGTACACGGCAGTGGGCGGAGCCGCAGCGTTGGAGTTCCTCAGGAGGGCGTCTGCCTCGCTCACCTATCAGGATCTTTGTTTACCAGATGACATCATGGGGCGTGGCTTGGACTCCATTCCTGGTTATTATTATCGTGACGACGGCCTGCGGTTGTGGGACATCATCCACAAGTGAGCTGTGATTGGTCGAGCGGGTGTTTCCTGTTGCAAAGTGTGATGTCACTGCGGGGTCAGAAACATGGTGGGAGTTCAATCTCAAAACGTTTCGGCACGTTTCCTTGAAACGTTGTGCAACGTTCAACAAGGAGCTTCGAGGTCACAGGTGTTAACCAATCAGCTGCGATAAGTTTGTAAACACAACAGTGTTAAAAAGGCGGGAAAGTGCAGACACAACTCGCCCCTGATGGCGGCGGCGGTTATTTTTAAACTATGATGATGAAGCTGATTAACTAATAAACAATAATCAAAAATAAAAGCAGGATTACTGTGTTGGTGTTGGCAGAAAAACAAAGTAACCTCTCTGACTGGCTGCAGGTACGTAGGGGGCGTGGTCAGCTACTATTACCGCAGCGACGATGATGTGATCAGAGATTCAGAGCTGCAGAGCTGGATCAATGAGGTCATCGTGTTTGGGCGCCTCGGAGACGAGAACAAAGGTATTTACTGCAGTACTCCTGTTGTACAGTATTTAAACTGCAGTACTGTGGAGTTTTTACTGCAGTATTCCTGTTGTGCAGTATTTAAACTGCAGTACTGTGGAGTTTTTACTGCAGTATTCCTGTTGTACAGTATTTAAACTGCAGTACTGTGGAGTTTTTACTGCAGTATTCCTGCTGTACAGTATTTAAACTGCAGTACTGTGGGGTTTTACTGCATTATTCCTGTTGTACAGTATTTAAACTGCAGTATTCCTGTTGAACAGTATTTAAACTGCAGTATTCCTGTTGAACAGTATTTAAACTGCAGTATTCCTGTTGTACAGTATTTAAACACTGGAGTTGAAACAGTTAGTACCTTGAAAAGTACTGCAGCACGTACCAGTAACCTCAAAATCTGTCTCTCAGGTTTCCCAAAATCCTTCACTTCAGCGACGGACCTGACATACTTTGTTACCATGGTGATCTTCAACGCGTCGGCGCAGCACGCGGCCGTTAATGACGCTCAGGTGACATCAGATTCTGTGGGTCTTTAAAGGTCCTGTACCTCACTGGCCGGTGGTTAAATCCTGGATCTGAATGTCTCCCCGTGCAGCTGGACTATTTCGGCTGGATGCCCAACGCCCCGGTGGGTCTGCTGCGCCCTCCTCCGGCCTGCAGGGGGCGCTGCAGCGAGCGAAGCCTGCTGGACAGCTTTCCTGACGTGGACGCCACCGTGCACGGCCTCGCCACCGTTTACCTGCTCAGCAAGAAACCTGCAGACTTCGTATGAACACGCAGACCACAAACACAACACGCACACTTCATGTTAACATCCTGTCCCACACGCTGCCCCAGCTAGCCGAGCTAGCGGCTCAGTGGATGCTAAAGTCAGAGAGTCCGATTTATCCGCTGAACGTCGTTAATGCCGGAGAAGGTTTGTGGTTAAAGCAGGAGCTTTTACAGGAGGCTCCGGGTTAAAGGTGTTCAAACTGTTGTTTGCTTTCCCAGATAATTCTCTGGAGAACATGCCTTTAATGCTGGAATTACTCGGGAGCTGAAATATGCTGAAAGTTAGGAACCGATAATCAGAATCTAAACGCACGGGTCTCATCCAATCCACACTTCGTGGAAGTTTGGTTCCAACCCTGGTCACGCGTAGTTGTAGTAGGCGTGTCCTCCTCCTGCCGTCTGGCTGTTAAGTGATTCCTTCCTAAAACACTTGAACACAACTTTTACAAACTTTTTGGCCTTGTGAGTTGTAAAGCTATTAAACGTCTCCTCGTGACCTCTGCCACAGGTCACGGCCTGAGGTCACGACCTCTTTTACTGGTCACAACCTCTGTTACAGGTCACGGCCTGAGGTCACGACCTCTGCCACAGGTCACGGCCTGAGGTCACGGCCTCTGTTACAGGTCGTGAACTCTGTTACAGGTCACGGCCTCTGTTACAGGTCGTGACCTCTGCCACAGGTCACGGCCTGAGGTCGTGACCTCTGTTACAGGTCGTGACCTCTGTTACAGGTCACGGCCTCTGTTACAGGTCACGGCCTGAGGTCACGGCCTCTGTTACAGGTCGTGACCTCTGTTACAGGTCGTGACCTCTGCCACAGGTCACGGCCTGAGGTCGTGACCTCTGTTACAGGTCGTGACCTCTGTTACAGGTCACGGCCTCTGTTACAGGTCACGGCCTGAGGTCACGGCCTCTGTTACAGGTCGTGACCTCTGTTACAGGTCGTGACCTCTGCCACAGGTCACGGCCTGAGGTCGTGACCTCTGTTACAGGTCGTGACCTCTGTTACAGGTCACGGCCTCTGTTACAGGTCACGGCCTGAGGTCACGGCCTCTGTTACAGGTCGTGACCTCTGTTACAGGTCGTGACCTCTGCCACAGGTCACGGCCTGAGGTCGTGACCTCTGTTACAGGTCGTGACCTCTGTTACAGGTCACGGCCTCTGTTACAGGTCACGGCCTGAGGTCACGGCCTCTGTTACAGGTCGTGACCTCTGTTACAGGTCGTGACCTCTGCCACAGGTCACGGCCTGAGGTCGTGACCTCTGTTACAGGTCGTGACCTCTGTTACAGGTCACGGCCTCTGTTACAGGTCACGGCCTGAGGTCACGGCCTCTGTTACAGGTCGTGACCTCTGTTACAGGTCGTGACCTCTGCCACAGGTCACGGCCTGAGGTCACGACCTCTGTTACAGGTCACGGCCTCTGTTACAGGTCACGGCCTGAGGTCACGGCCTCTGTTACAGGTCGTGACCTCTGTTACAGGTCGTGACCTCTGTTAAAGGTCACGGCCTGAGGTCAGAGTTCTTCTTCTCTTATAAACTCAGGTAGAGTGCCTGTCGGATTGATCAGCTCTTAATGTTCCTGAAGGTTCCTCTGGGCGGCTCGAAGCAGCAGCTCTTCACCGAGAGCGTTCCCATGGAGATGGCGGCCTGTTTCCGTAGCGACCTGAAACGTCTCAGCTGTGACATCGCGGCGAGGAACGTCGGCCTGAAGCTGCCATATGTCTACCTGGACCCCGCCGCCGTGGAGGACAGCGTGACGCGCTGATGCTACGGCTAGCACTGTCTGCATTACCTGAATATGTTAGCTTAGCATGACCTTAATGAGTTAGCTTAGCAGTACATGAATTAGTTAGCGTCACCCGAGTGTGTTAGCGTAGCATCACCTGAATGAGTTAGCTTAAGATGATGTGAATGAATTAGCTTAGCATCACCTAAATGAGTTAGCTTAGGATGATGTGATTGAATTAGCTTAGCATCACCTAAATGAGTTAGCTTAGGATGATGTGATTGAATTAGCTTAGCATTACCTAAATGAGTAAGCTTGGGATGATGTGAATGAATTAGCTTAGCATCACCTAAATGAGTTAGCTTAGGATGATGTGATTGAATTAGCTTAGCATTACCTAAATGAGTAAGCTTAGGATGATGTGAATGAATTAGCTTAGCATTACCTAAATGAGTTAGCATAGCATCATGTAAATGTGTTAGCTAGCATGACCTTAATGAGTTAGCTTAGAAGCACATGAATGAGTTAGCATCACCCGAGTGTGTTAGCGTAGCATCACTTGAATGAGTTAGCTTAGTATGATGAAAATGAATTAGCTTAGCCTGACCTGAATTAGTTAGCATCACCTAAATGTGTTAGCTTAGCATGACCTGAATGAGTTAGCATGGCATCATGTGGATATGTTAGCTTAGCATGACCTGAATGAGTTAGCATCACCTAAATGTGTTAGCTTAGCATCACCTGAATGAGTTAGCATGGCATCATGTGAATGTGTTAGCTTAGCATCATCTGGCTGAGTTATTTATTTTTCATTTGAATAAACAGTTTATAAAATGTATTAGTCAAGTGTTCTCAGTTTGATTTTCTCCAAATACTTCAGGATTTTCTGAAGTATAAAAGTACTCATTTAGAAAGGCTCCTATAATAACTGAATCTTTGAGATTCATCAAACACACCATATTTTATAGAAGTACATTAATACATGATCACGTGTTGTGGTTAAAGTGTAAATCATTACAGTTACATCCTCTTCTTTCTAACTCAGAGAGCTCTGACCAATCAAAGCAAAGTTACCTCACACATTAAAATCTAGTCTTTTAAAACAAAACAAAGCCTTGCTGTTACAATTAAACACAATGTTGTTGTCACTGAAAACTAAATGTCAGTGTCTCTGGTAATTTTTTTGTACCGGTTTATCCTTCAGTTCATTGACCAGATGTTACATGTCAGTGGTGGTCTACAGGTCAGTGGTGGTCTGCAGGTCAGTGGTGGTCTACAGGTCAGTGGTGGTCTACAGGTCAGTGGTGGTCTGCAGGTCAGTGGTGGTCTACAGGTCAGTGGTGGTCTGCAGGTCAGTGGTGGTCTACATGTCAGTAGTGGTCTACAGGTCAGTGGTGGTCTACAGGTCAGTAGATGCCTGCAGGTCAGTAGATGCCTGCAGGTCAGTGGTGGTCTACAGGTCAGTAGATGCCTGCAGGTCAGTGGTGGTCTACAGGTCAGTAGTGGTCTACAGGTCAGTAGATGCCTGCAGGTCAGTGGTGGTCTACAGGTCAGTAGTGGTCTGCAGGTCAGTGGTGGTCTACAGGTCAGTAGTGGTCTACAGGTCAGTAGATGCCTGCAGGTCAGTGGTGGTCTACAGGTCAGTAGTGGTCTGCAGGTCAGTGGTGGTCTACAGGTCAGTGGTGGTCTACAGGTCAGTAGATGCCTGCAGGTCAGTGGTGGTCTACAGGTCAGTAGTGGTCTACAGGTCAGTAGATGCCTGCAGGTCAGTAGTGGTCTACAGGTCAGTGGTGGTCTGCAGGTCAGTGGTGGTCTACAGGTCAGTAGATGCCTGCAGGTCAGTGGTGGTCTACAGGTCAGTAGTGGTCTACAGGTCAGTAGATGCCTGCAGGTCAGTGGTGGTCTACAGGTCAGTAGTGGTCTACAGGTCAGTGGTGGTCTACAGGTCAGTAGATGCCTGCAGGTCAGTGGTGGTCTACAGGTCAGTAGATGCCTGCAGGTCAGTGGTGGTCTACAGGTCAGTGGTGGTCTACAGGTCAGTGGTGGTCTACAGGTCAGTGGTGGTCTACAGGTCAGTAGATGCCTGCAGGTCAGTGGTGGTCTACAGGTCAGTGGTGGTCTACAGGTCAGTGGTGGTCTACAGGTCAGTGGTGGTCTGCAGGTCAGTGGTGGTCTACAGGTCAGTGGTGGTCTACAGGTCAGTAGATGCCTGCAGGTCAGTGGTGGTCTACATGTCAGTGGTGGTCTACATGTCAGTGGTGGTCTGCAGGTCAGTGGTGGTCTACATGTCAGTGGTGGTCTGCAGGTCAGTGTTGGTCTACATGTATGTATTTGCTGTATTGTCACCCACTTAACTTTCTGCATTTATTGGCTGAAATAAATGAATCAGCAGCTTGAGTATTTGTTTGCAGCCAAACTACAGAGCAAAATCACACTCTGACTGAACTAACTTCTATTAGTGTCATTAAATAGCATTCTTTGCACCTGCAAATTATCTAAGAGAGAGGAATTAGATATGGTGTTGCTTTATCAGAAGAACTCTGTCTGGACTGAGTAAATTCCCCCACGCAGCTAACGTTACAATAACTGTAGAGAGAAAATGGAAGAAGAGAACATGTCTGTCTCACCTGGTAACATCTAAGTGTAGCTCTGCGAGCGCAAAGATTTTGCGAGCGCAGTTGACACACACCCTGGGGGCTAAACCCCCCGTCCTTCTGTCTTAGTGACGTCCCTGAAACAGCAGCAGGCTCTCCCAGCTTCCTCAGCCGGTTGGTTTGGAGTCTGAACTCAGGGCCCAGAATCGTTGCTCGGGTCTGGATAGGACTTGCAGTGGCTGCTGTGGGAAGTGAAAGCAATGTCACTTTCACATGTGGGAAAATAAAGTGTCTGACTTCAGCACAACATGTTGTGAGTTGTGCAGTCAGAGTTTACAGCAGCAGCGCTCTGTGAGTGGCTGCTCTTGCCTCCTGAAACCTTTAAAACAGTATTTCATTTATTCACGTGCTGCTGGTTCAGTCCGTTAAAAGAAAGACTCTTAATCTCAGTGTCTGATAACGCAGGCTGTTGTTGTTCCTGTTCTGACCCTGAGCGGCTGTTAGGTCTAGCGTTTAATCTGACACATTTCTAAATTATCCTTACGCCCTGTAGGCAAAATCAAACCGCAGAAACAGTTAAAAGGATTAAAGCCTGTTCTTCATAACGAGTATGACTGAAATCTGTTGCTTCTGTAAAGGTGTTGTACTTATTATATCACCCTCTGTTGGTCGGCCTTCCTCCTGTTACTGTAAAGCTCACAGGGAATAAAACACATGTTCAGTACCTTTACGCCTTCTTTTAGTAGGTGTTGTTTTCATCATTCTGTCTGGTGAGAGAAAGCTGTTACTGGAAGGCTTCAGCAGAGCGTGTCATACAGGGTTGTACTTATTATATCACCCTCTGTTCTCACTGCCCCTATTCCATCATCCGCGTCCATCAAACTGTGCAGAGTCTGGATTCAGAAGTCCCTGTGTGCGATAAAGGTCACCCAATCAGAGCTCTGATAACTGAAACAAGTGTTTGATAAATACGTCGTCAGAATTCATCAACAGGATGGATCCAGACGTTAAACTGGGACTTGGAATGAAGCAGAAATGTGTCCGTCAGACGAGTTCAGGGGTTTTTCTTGCATTGATAAAATAACATTTGTTTTGACTCAGAGTATGAGGTTAAACAAAAAAACTACGCTGAGAAAACTAGAAGACTGTAGTTAGATCAGCTTTATGAACTTTAATGTGCGAGTTGAACAAAGTCGATCTTCTGACTTCAACTCCTTTTCTCTGAGCGTCTCTCTGCTCCAGGATGTTTCTACCTGAAGAGCAGTGTGCTCGTCTCATCCAATCCCAGACAGTTCTGCGTCTGTCAGACGGCCTGCAGGGCTTACTGCCCCTGCTGCAGAGCAGTAACACAGGTTAACGCACAGGTAGATTTTGTTAAAATACTTCTGTCGCTAAATATTAGGACGTTCTTCTGGGCCTGTCAGAGAACACAGATCTGATTCTGAACCTGCTGCTGAAACCCAGGAGCTGTTAAAGTCCAGGAGTTTCTAACTGAATTAAAGTGAATTCATTTCTCATGGAGGTGAAAAGGAGCCAGAGTCACATTTAAAGAGGTCACTTCCC
>NC_060162.1:295238-299707 GCF_021292245.1 Micropterus dolomieu
CAGATTTCGTAGTACAGGTTAATCAGGAAGTTCCACCCGACGTCAAACAGTTACTGCTGAGGTTACTTGGATAAGCCGGTTACCTCGCTTCGCAGTACAGGCCACAGGACTCTGCTGTGCATGAGCCTGTTTTATTGCTCTGCTGATGTGTTTTTGTCCCCTTCAGACCTGAAAACACTTGTGACCAGACAGAAATCTCAGCACAAATCCACACAAACATTAACTTCATCACCCCGCTGCAGTTAGAAGCATCCTGGAGCAGAGACACAGTCTCACAGATCAAAGTGTCCCTGAGCGAGGAGGACAGAGACAGGTGTCATCTTCTTCTCTCAGACTATTAACAGCTTGTGCAGCAAATAAACTGACGACAACGTTTATATTTAAGTGTTTTGTAGTAAATTATTACAAGCCCTGAAGCTGTAACCAGTGCTCTCTCTCTCTCTCTCTCTCTCTCTCTCTCTCTCGGTGGGGGGTCACATCACGTGAACATGAAACAAAATGTAGAAACATCATTGTTACATATTCATATAGACAATGTTGTTGTTCCATTCGGAGCTGAAGCCGACCTGGCGACGCCTCTCTGCTCCTGACCTGTCGGACATTTCACGTTAGTTTAAGGTGGAAATGCAAAACTTTCAGCAGCAGGTTCAGAATCAGATCTGTGTTCTCTGACAGGCCCAGAAGAACGTCCTAATATTTAGCGACAGAAGTATTTTAACAAAATCTACCTGTGCGTTAACCTGTGTTACTGCTCTGCAGCAGGGGCAGTAAGCCCTGCAGGCCGTCTGACAGACGCAGAACTGTCTGGGATTGGATGAGACGAGCACACTGCTCTTCAGGTAGAAACATCCTGGAGCAGAGAGACGCTCAGAGAAAAGGAGTTGAAGTCAGAAGATCGACTTTGTTCAACTCGCACATTAAAGTTCATAAAGCTGATCTAACTACAGTCTTCTAGTTTTCTCAGCGTAGTTTTTTTGTTTAACCTCATACTCTGAGTCAAAACAAATGTTATTTTATCAATGCAAGAAAAACCCCTGAACTCGTCTGACGGACACATTTCTGCTTCATTCAAGTCCCAGTTTAACGTCTGGATCCATCCTGTTGATGAATTCCGACGACGTATTTATCAAACACTTGTTTCAGTTATCAGAGCTCTGATTGGGTGACCTTTATCGCACACAGGGACTTCTGAATCCAGACTCTGCACAGTTTGATGGACGTTAGAGAATATTTAATAAAATGAATGATCTGTTCGAAACATTATCTGGACGAAGGGAGCTGCAGCGGTTTTGTTTCTTCCCCTCCTTCTCTGATCTGAGCTGCTTTACGGGGTATGTCAGCAGGGT
This sequence comes from Micropterus dolomieu, assembly GCF_021292245.1. NCBI lineage: Eukaryota > Metazoa > Chordata > Actinopteri > Centrarchiformes > Centrarchidae > Micropterus > Micropterus dolomieu. Next base: position 296,585 of record NC_060162.1, read on the forward strand.
GGAAGAGGAAGGATCTGAGGCGGCTGATGGACCGCAAGCCTGTAAACGTGCAGCAAAGAGACCGTCACCCTGCTGAACTCGTTCTATAACATCTTTTTCACTCAGCGTGGTTGAACATTCACTGACGACCTACAGATGAGAGTTTATAGCTACAGATCACCTACATCATTTTTGATGAAAACAATATCTAGTAAAAGAAAAAGCATTGGAAGGTTTTAAACAGGAAGGAGTCACGTTACAGTAACAAGAGGAAGGCCGTCAGCTCAACAGGTTTCACTATTATTGCTTATGATTCACGGTGAAAAACATGGTGAGCAACTGAGCTGACGGAGCCTCGCTGAAAAGGCTCTCCACAGTCCTGACCTTTGACCTGCGTTCATACTAAGACAATTACATGACTTGGTCTGACACTCAAAGTTTTTTCAAACTGAACTGGATGTTTGTCTGTTTGCTGCCCCTTAATGATAAAAAGTTGGTCAGCATGTTGATATGCCACACCTGTGAGATGGATGGATTATCTCAGCAAACGAGTGCTCACTGACAGATTCTGACAGATTTGTGAACAGTATTTGAGAGAAAAAGGCCTTTTGTGTACAGAGAGAAAGTTTTAGATCTTTGAGTTCAAACAAAAACAAAAGTGTTGCCTTCATACTTTGGTTCAGATTCCTGCGCTGTCGGCTCATTACATCTTGAATGTTGTTGTTTCAAAACAGGGTCCAGTAGCTTGCAGTTTTTAATGCTTCTAACTGTTTAATTTTGCCTGGATGGGCGATTAACGAGGGTAAACTCCAAGATAAACAAGAATTTAGAAATGTGTCAGATTAAACGCTAGACTTAACAGCCGCTCAGGGTCAGGGTCTTCCTGTGTTATCACTGTGAGCTTAAGGTTAAGACTCATTCAGAGAGGGTGAGACCGATAAAGGACACGCTGCTGTCTAACCAGAGCTCTGATGGAGAGATTGTGCAACAAACAACTACAGACCAACTCTAAATCTCATGCTGTAGTAATCTGTGACCCTCCTTCAGGTCAAGACGTGATCTAAGCACAACACGTATCAGTGAAATACAGAGAGCCCACGATCAGAGACGGAACCAGGTCCACCACGGTGTGGTCTCAGGACTATCACAGCATACGCCGTGATGTAATCAAGTGCACCCACCTCGTGCGGTGAGTAAGGTGGCTGGTACTGCCACTTTATCAGAGCTGCTGAAGCTTTGCACACAAGTCCGAGTCGAGTCCTAAACAAGCCATAATGCGCTCTTCACCAAATTTAGGATCATTCTTTCAAGTTAAAAATGAAGCATTAGAATTATGTTACTAATGTTCTATCATTTCATGAATTAAATTAAATGTTCACCTGTGCTGCTAATTATTTAGGTCAATATTGAGATAACAGTTATTTAACAGGATTACTTACTGACTTAGGGAACATTAATCTATTGAACTTTTAAAATGTAATACTTTGTTTTTAAAATCTACTATATATGCAGTGCCCCCCAGGTGACGGGTGGGCCCCTGAAGGTGAACTACTGGAGTTGATGAAGTTACAGAAAGCTCAAATAAAACCGTGTTTTTTTTTGTGACAGAAACCAGCGGTGAGAAAACTATAAACCGCTCTGGCGTTTGAAGATATTTTACCAGCCCCGATCAGGTAAAGCTTTAGAATAAATAATATCCATTCATCCAATAACAGTACCCGCTTGTCCTTCAGCCCACAGTGTAAGATGAAGCTCTTAATGTTGAATAGGAAGTTTTAGCAGTTATAACCCCAGTCATGATGGCTCGAGCTGGGAGTTTGGGCTTTTAGGGAGGAGAGGGGTGCGCTGGATTTCTAAAACAAAATGACTGTCAATGTGAAACTGCACCGGCGCTTTTAGGCCTGTCTTTTAATCTTAATTAACTTGTTTTTATAATCGGTGGAAGCAGCGTGCGAACTATAGGCCTGCCACAGCTGGGCTGAATGTGAAAATATCAGGCATTATTTGTCATTAGTATTATTATTACTATATGTAGCCATAAAACTAGGCTTGACGCAGCAGCGGCTGCAGTCTCTTTACACTGTTTCGACCTTTTCCCCGTGAGAGGGAAGAACTTGTGCAGAGCCCCCAGCTGTTGTGCATGGATTAAAGCAGAAAAGCTGCTGAAACACAGGAGCTATTAAAGTCGTTGATCACTGAATTTGAACATTTAAAGAGGTCACTTCCCCAAACAGAGACACACTATTAAAGAAGCTGGTCTACAGGAGGAAATGATCTGAGAGCAGAAAGACTTTAGATTCCATTTTATTTATATTTTGAATTTTCACCTGTCACCTGAATTTTTTGTTTCCTTTTATAGAAACCCAAAGACATTTCCTCAATAAATTGGTGCAGACAAATTCACCAGAAATGAATATATTGTTTTATTATTGTTTTGTTAATAAATGTTTTACATAGCCTCAGATTTCGTAGTACAGGTTAATCAGGAAGTTCCACCCGACGTCAAACAGTTACTGCTGAGGTTACTTGGATAAGCCGGTTACCTCGCTTCGCAGTACAGGCCACAGGACTCTGCTGTGCATGAGCCTGTTTTATTGCTCTGCTGATGTGTTTTTGTCCCCTTCAGACCTGAAAACACTTGTGACCAGACAGAAATCTCAGCACAAATCCACACAAACATTAACTTCATCACCCCGCTGCAGTTAGAAGCATCCTGGAGCAGAGACACAGTCTCACAGATCAAAGTGTCCCTGAGCGAGGAGGACAGAGACAGGTGTCATCTTCTTCTCTCAGACTATTAACAGCTTGTGCAGCAAATAAACTGACGACAACGTTTATATTTAAGTGTTTTGTAGTAAATTATTACAAGCCCTGAAGCTGTAACCAGTGCTCTCTCTCTCTCTCTCTCTCTCTCGGTGGGGGGTCACATCACGTGAACATGAAACAAAATGTAGAAACATCATTGTTACATATTCATATAGACAATGTTGTTGTTCCATTCGGAGCTGAAGCCGACCTGGCGACGCCTCTCTGCTCCTGACCTGTCGGACATTTCACGTTAGTTTAAGGTGGAAATGCAAAACTTTCAGCAGCAGGTTCAGAATCCCCCCCCCCCCCCCCCCCCCCCCCCCCCCCCCCCCCCCC
>NC_060162.1:299727-308762 GCF_021292245.1 Micropterus dolomieu
CACAACCCCCCCCCCCCCCCCCCCACCCCCCCCCACAGCCACAGTGAGTGCACAGGTAGGTCCAGGTAGACCAGCCAAGACCAGACTGCTTCTCACAGTCCTGCAGCCACAGATAGCGGATTGTTTCCATCTTTGTGTCACAACATTTGATTTATTGATCAGGATAGAAACAGAATTTCAGCAAATATAACACACATGAGCACAAACATTTGGTTTCCTCAACTCCTCTCTCCTCTGTCTCCTCCTCCACTCCCCGCTCGCATCTGAGGGCGGGAGGGACTGAGGCGAGGAGCCGAGGAGCCGAGGAGGGAGGAGGTCCAAACTGAGAAATGAGAAAGGCCTCAGGTGTCCCGTTCTTCAGTCTCAGGTGCGGCAGCGCCTCCAGCAGCTTTTCGTTTCTTAGTTTCTTGGTTTCTTCGGTCCGGACAGAGGGAGGCGGACCGGAGACGATGGCCTGGGTTTGGATCACTCTGATGACTCTAGCCCGGCTCAGCACGGCCCAGGAGCCGCAGCGGGACGCTGACGGAGATCTGGCCGGCCTGAAGGCGCTGTTCTCGGACCCGCCGCTGGAGACCGGGAGCTGGGAAGGATTTGTCCCGGTGCCGGTCTGGAGGTTTCTGAAAGGTAAAGACCCCCAGGTCCAGGTCTTTGACAGGACTCAGCTGAGAGAAGCAGGACGAGACATCTTTGGTTTTTAACTGTAAAAGATGAAAGTCTAAAACTAAAAGCTAAAGCGGTTAACAAACTAAACGGAAGCTCATTTCAGTCATTCAGAGCGCTTCAAAGCAGCGAGTGAACTTCATTGACTGTAAATCTGAAAGTTCAGAAGCTGATTCCGCTGTGGCTCTTTGAGGCAGCATGCGGGTTACTGACAGCTTCTAAACACGTCGTTTCTCTTTTTAATACAATAATATCAGTTACTAGTTCATTCAGTTGTTAATTAAACAAGATAGGCCTGTACAATGCAAGTAGGCCTACACGCTAAAATCTAAAACAGCCTGTTCATGCTGAAAAAGCTGGAAAAGAATAGTGCCTTAAGATTCTTATTTTATTTTAATTTATGTTTATTGATTTATATATTTGTAGCTATTTATTTTGCCTATTTATTTATTTTTGCTTATTTACTTTGGGTTGTAAGCTGCTGTACAAATATGGAAGTTCTATGCAATGTTTGTTTATTGAAAATGCAAATAAAGTGATGGGGGGGAGAAACCCCCCCCCACAAATCATGCTAATTATTGTAATTATTATAATGAGGGCAGTCAGCCTTTTTTAATTGAGGACTCAGTAAAGAGCTGATCATTCCACATAATGGCAGCTGAAAACAGCAAAGTGTCCTTCACTATGCAACTCTTTAACCTGCAGGGAACCAAACCAGTTCTCCTCCCTCTTGTGTTGTAATTATGGTATTGCCTAGTTTTGGTAAAGGAGTTGTACAGGTAGGGGAGACCGGGTATGGTTGTAACATGGGGAGAGTTGTAACAACACCTGCTGCCTCCCCGATCAGGCCTGGGGGTTATCAAGTCTGGAAATAAGTGGATTCAGAATATAGAGAGAAAAAAATGGTTTTGAGGTATTTTTTGACCAAGACTATTTTTTGTTTAATATCTGTACTGTTGCAGATAGAAGTTTCTCAGGCAACATGTGATGCATTTTTCCCTTTCTGATTTCAAACCACTATGCTAATACAGCTAGCTCAACATTGGCCGACAGGGTGGGCTGTAACGCTTCTTTAAAAAGTCTTACAACCATCCACGATACATGAAAACTATGGACTTTCTTGAATTTAATATTTTACAGAGGGCCCTTTGTAGTCTGTTCTGCCAGTGTATGAATGTGTGTGACTGGTGAATACAGATGTAGTGTAAAAGCGCTTTGAGTGGTCGAAAAGACTAGAAAGGCGCTATACAAGTACGGAGCGTTCACATGTTGGCGTGTGTATCATCACTCGACCTTTTCCATACTCGGTCTCCACCGGTGGAGAGAGTAGAAAAGCGTACGGGCAGCTTGTGAGAAGTGCCTGTGTGCAAGAAAAAGTCCCGGTACGCCAAAGAGTAAAATATAGAAGTGCTGGTATACGCCTTCCTCCCACCATCCAAAGACATGCAGGCTAGGTTAATTGGTGACGCCTAAATTGTCCTTAGGTGTGGATGTGAGTGTGGCCCTGCGATGGACTGGCGACCTGTCCAGGGTGTACCCCGCCTTTCTCCCAATGGATGGATACTGTACATGTGTGAGTCATCAGTCATAGTCTGTTACAGCAAGAGAGAAACCTTGTTCTTTTATATCACCACCTGTTTTGGAAACTTATCATATATTGTGGCATCTAGTTTTGATTCTTTTGTGTGATTGTTACAACCTACCCCAGCATTTGACATCAACTTGCAGGTCTGTGATGTTCTTGTAGAGGATTGAATTGGTACCTTTTGTAGTGAACACATTTGGGTACTTTGTATAAATATTTGACAACTCTAGCTAAAGTATTCAGTGAGTTATAGTTGCTGAAGCAAAAAGTGTTACAACCACAGCCGGTCTCCCCTACTGTACCATCTTGAATGTTTTCTCCTTCAGGTATTGTTGATCACTGACTGCTGAATGATTGGTTTGTAATTTAAGGTTTAGATTCTGGAATTTCAATGAATTAAAAGCTCCTTTGACACACACACCTGCTTTCACTAACTTTTCCTCTAAACTCTTATTAAAAAGAGGAATGAAATGTGCAAACAGCTGAATGTGCAGAGTTCATTTAATGCTGGAGATTATTTTAAACTTTAAACTTGAAGGCTTCAAACAGAAAAGGTTCTGGGACTTTTCCAGAAATGAGTGAAGCAGCGGCTGAAAATTCACTCGATTCAGCCTCATGTTACGAAGAGAAAGATGTTCTACAGACTTTAACATTTAGTTTTTAGAACAATAAAGTTGTGGAGGTGAAAGCCCTCAGTGTTTTATTATAGTGTAAATACTGTATTTTACCATCACAAGTGTTTTATTTAAATTGAAAGATTCATAAAGTTTTCCTTTATTAAACATTTGATGTTGCGCTCGTGACTTAGAGTCTTAGAGTTTTTGCCTCTGATGGAGAAATTATATAAACCAAACGTTTCTTCACTTGCTTCCTGTCACATGATGTTCTGGTGTTTCAGGTTTGGAGCTCACCTGCGATCCGGAGGCGGGAGACTTCGGCTGGCCTCAGTATCTGTGCGGTGACACGTCGCTGTCTGTTCGCTTCTCACTCATCCGACACTCTGATCTGCGTCTGGAAGGTGAGTTTGATTCGTCCACTGATCTGAGAAGTGATCAGTCAGGAAAATGGTCAGTTCACAGACTCACATCCCGCTTTTCCTTCGACCTGCTGCCCATGCTGTGTTTCCCGTAGAGACCATTACAAACATTTCACTTTGACTTCTACACGAAGAGGTGAATCACAGTGGAGAGGGAGGAAGAGGAGGAGGAGGGAAGGACTGATGTCAGAGTTCTTTCTAAGCTTCACTGACATTTATTTCACAAGTTGGATTTGTTTCCACTGAGATATTGAATTTATCTAGTGTCTTTGCTGCTGTAAACTTTACTGTTGCTGCTCTAGAGACATTTGGTTAGGTTTCAAATATTAACTTGTAATCCTGTATCAAATTTAAAGACCAGGCAGGTCGTTTACACACTTTATTTAGTTTATTTATCACAAGTCATATCGTCATCGCAATATTGAACAATGTTATTCACAGGGCAGATGTTCCTCATGTCGTGTAGGCCTACTGGATGATGTCATGAATCAATACATCTCTTGAATCAGGGCAAATAGTAGCCTCAGCTAAATCCAGGCATGTGCTTTTGCTTTCAAACACTCGTTCTAGGGGCACTATAACATTTTATGGGAAACCGGGGACCTTAAACACAATCAATAAACTCTATTATTAATTTGATCAGTCTCTTAGTAGATGTGTTTGTGATGTCTTCATGCGCTGACTTAACGTGATGCATGCTGGTTACAAATGTTGTCCGACTTTAGCCGGCGCTGCAAAATGCCACCATGTCACATTTCAAAGGCGCCGAGTCTGGCGGCCACAGTTACTTGAACCACCTGAAAAGCCTGATTTGGTCAAGAAAACGAATCTCGCGGCATTTCTCTCTGCAAATGCTGTGAGATCAGTCATTGATCTCAGCTAACAGTAAGCTCACGCAGGTAGAATGTGTCCGACTCGACAGCGCCGGTTTTTATTCCCCACCCCTGCAGCTCATGTTAGACTGAAAAGCACCTGCAGCTGCCTTGCTCCCACAACATTGTGACATGGTGATGATTTGCAGCGCCTTCGAAAGTCGCACACAATTTCTAACCAGCATGCACCACGTTAAGTCAGAGCTGCGCAGCGCCGCATGAAGTCAAAGGCACCTAGTATTATGAGCAGAGCAAAGCCCCCTCCTGGCCCACCAACACCTCCTCCAGCAGTAACTCAGTGTTTCCAGTTCCAGCCAAGCCCCGGCCTGCTTACTCATTCAGCAGAAGCAGGGTACATGTTGGAACGGCCGCCCAAACGAGCCACGTGACTTCACCACAGAACGTCTTCCTGAAGAATTACCGTCACGGTGCGTCCTGTCTGTCGAGAACAGCCCGAAGCTTCCCCCCAGAACTTGTTGTTCCTCCTCCTCGGGTGGCTGCAGGGGTTAACACAGTCTCAAACTACTGACCAACCGCCGCCCTTTACCCAGACCTTATATCGCTCACTGTGTTACTGCTGGACTGGGGTTTTTGTTGAACTTTGACTTCATGGCTTTTTTCAAACACTGCTCTCAGAAGGATCATCCAGGACCCGTCCCCAGACCTGAATCCTAATTTAGTCTTAGAAGATCGCAGTCAAATTAAAGAAACTACACAGATTTTTTATCTCTTCAAACACAAACATGGCAAGACAAAATAAACTACATTTTGTACTAGGGCTGGACGATTAATTGAAAAATAATCAAAACCGAAATTCAGAACCTCCAACCGACGTACTTTGACCGTGTCTGTTGTTTCGGCGTGTGTTCATCACGGTGTTGGTGCGCTTTGAATCAAGAATCTATGAATCAAGAAAATATCGCTCCTTTAATAGTCGATCATATTTCCAGTACAATCCTTGTCCGATGTTCAATCGAGTGATTTGGATTTCATATCGTCCAGCGTTCGTCTGAGGAAAACTCATGACGTCCAACACAGCAGTGTTTATTGACTCCGGCCGGTGAGACTGGCAACAGAACACGGATATGGTGTAACACCAAAACCAATCCGAAGGGTACTTCCTGTCGGGGGATAGATTTGTCCTTCTTAGACCTACAGAGATTCACAAAGTAAGATTATTGTTCAGCCCTCTATGTATCAGTCTGTGTGTATGGAACAAAATAAAGATAATGTCGACCTTGGCTTGCCCAGGAGACCAGACAGCTGCGTCAGTCAGTCGTCCAACAGAGACAGAGTCTCTCCTCTCTGTCGCCTGCTGCCCTCCTGTTCCTGCACAACATCCACTGCTACAACTATAACTAGTCCTGTTATTATTACCCACCCTGAGCCACGGGTCTGCTCGAGGCATCAATGGGGAAAGAAGTAAGAGTCAACAAAAAAGTGCAATCAATACAAGACAGGGATGCTCACAAGTCTCTGAGCTAGAGTCCAAGTCAACTCTCAAGTCTTCCGTGGTTATAATGAATGTTGTATCAGCTGCTGCGTTCAATCAAGGCTGCTTATAAAACTGCAAAGCTGTAAGGGATTCTGTAACTGTGACCTGTTTTTCACTTACAGAGCACAACCATGTGATATGCAATGCAATTAATGACAGCTTATTAACTAAAGTAAGTCAACACCCCCAGACTGTCAAACCAGTGTAACGTTATAACCAAATAAAACTGTAACATCACATGATCAACAATAAACCTGTAACCTGTTTGCAGCCAGCGTTAGTAATTACCGTGATGGCAGCCAGTAAATGATTAAGTCCATTAACTGACTAACATCACCACGAGTTTGCCAAGTAAACAAACGCTCATTCATCTTTTCAGAACGTACAACAGTCGGTGTTAACCTGTAGGTCATAACTAAAGTAAGGAGCAAGCTAGCGTTAGATGGCTGACTAACCTCAGGTTACTACCTATTTTGCACTCAGTGCTTCTTTGTTTGGGTCTTGTTGTGTGAAGTTTTAAAGCCAAAGGTTATGATGACCAGATGTGAGAGAGGACAACAAACACCAGCAGCAGCTGGTCTCAGCTTTTGTCCAAAGACACATGAACTACAGGTTTAATGAGTTGTGTTGCGGCGCCCCCAGCAGGGCTGCTTCTGAATAACCTGCTGATGCTGATGTCTCTTTTCAGATGGGAACCGGTTGCTTTCCCGGCTGGACGGATGCCATGGTTCTGTTCGTACCTTTGGACCATGGCTGCTGCTGAAGCTCCCTTATACCAGCTGCCACATGGTGGCATTATGGGTAAAAACATGGCCTCCTGTGGGATGAAAATGGGTCCGGAAACAGTTCATTTCCTCCAGAGAACAGCAACTTCTTATACAAGTTCTTGAGTTTCTATAGAGAGAAATGTTGCTCTTTGCTTTACACAAAAACTGTAAACTGTAACAAACGAGAAATTGCAGAACTTAAAATAAGTGAGACCTGTCAGTTTAAGCTTTCACACATAAAAAATATATGATATGATGATCGGGATCCAAGCAAGTCGCAAAAAATGCAACTTTTGACATTTTCAGAGGAGAAGACCAGATGGAAGGCGATGAAAGATTTGGACTTGAAGCCAAACCTTTTTTGAGATAATTGCTGAAACTCAAACTTGATTTTTACATCCCACTGTACATTTATTCATTTAGCTGACGCTTTTATCCAAAGCAACTTACAATTGCTACATATGCCTCTGGAGCAATGAGGGGTTAAGTGTCTTGTTTAGGGACACAATGGTGGGTGGGTCACTGTGGGGGATTGAATCCAGGTCTCTCACACCAAAGAAATAGTCTTATCCATTGCCCCATCACCACCACCTGTACCTAAGTACTGGATGAAATGTTCAACCCACCTGCCAAATTTTGTGTTTCCAAGTTTTAAGGTTAATGAACAGACACTTTTTAGCAGAGAAAAATAAGAAGGAAGTGTCAATCCAAGTAGAATAGAAAAACTGACCCACTATGATCTGAACACCCCCATTGTTGCTAAATTGGACTTGGCCACCTGGAAATTTGAACACTGGACCGTCATTTCCCCAGACTTTAAAGCATATTTTGTTAAAAAAAAAAAAACATTCAGAAAACATGCAATGCAATTAAACTATAAAAGAAACAAATGTGCATTACCAAAAAAGTAACTTAAAAATCAACAAGCTACTGATTATAAAATGACTCGAAGATGTGCAGCACCAGTCAGTGACTTTAACAACTTTTGATGCAGTTTTCCGTTCTCTCCCTGTGAACATGACAAAGAGGAGGAAAGACTAAATCAGGCCTACATGTGTTGTCTCAGCAGGGATGGTGTTAAAGGAGAAAAGTTGATCTACAGGAGAAACAGATCTGAAAGAAACATAGAATGACTGAGATTCTGTTATTTATATATTTTGAAATGTCACCTGCCACCTGAATTTTGTTTCCTTTTAAATAAATGAAAACATTTCCACCATAAATTGGTGCAGAATGCAGGAAATGAAGTGTTTATAATCAAAATTTGATTAAAAAAAAAACACTGCTTAAGGATCTTTTCGTCTCGATCTCCTAACCTTAATATCGCGTATCGTGATGTTTCGCAAGCTAAATCTGAGCCCCCGCCACTTTTCAAAGTGACGCCCTTGGCTACCAGTGAGAGCTCGTTTTAGTGCCATTTTCTTCCTTTATTTTATTTCAGGTTTATTTAACAGGGACAATGCACACAAATAATACATAAATAAATGTATAGTGTGCCAGAATGAGCAAAAAGGCTATTTTACATCTGCTGTCACTGGACAGATCGTAATACTGTATGTCACACCTAAAAAAATAAAAGGATTAAAATAGAACATACAGGTTAATACAAGAATACAATTACCATGAATGTATAAAAAATTTACTAAACCAACATATAAACAAGAACAATTGGTCAATATCAACATCAACGCCCACGCCCACATACACACACAGGCCAAACTGTCAGTCCATATAACAAACATTGTATGACAGCAACAGCACACATTTTTGGACATGCACAAAAAAAACAATATAGCTGGGACAATGATGAACAACAGAGGTTTATCCTATCTAAACACAAATGAGACAGACAACCTCATAGGCACAGCACAAGTAGCACAAACAGGCAGGACAGAGAATTCAAGGTAGCAGCAAGATTTAGTGTCGATATGTAACGTTGGCAGTCCTGACTACCTGTTTGCCACTTCTTTAAGTTGCATTTAAAAGGAGCGTACGTTTTCAAATTCCTCATGTGAACTGGGATGTGGTTCCAACAGCCCTCACTGAAAAAGCTGTTTGACCGAGTCCACTTTTCTTCAACAGGGCAATGCAGTCTGCTCTTGCTGCACTCGTAGATCAGTCAGCATCTGGTGCTCTGTTTGCAAACTCGCTCAATACAGGAGGTAAAATCCATATAAAAAAAGACAGAGATCTGTATGTAATCAACTTTTTGAAACTTAAAAGATTATACACTGCTCAAAAAAATAAAGGGAACACTTAAACAACACAATGTAACTCCAAGTCAATCACACTCCTGTGAAATCAAACTGTCCACTTAGGAAGCAACACTGATTGACAATCAATTTCAATCAAGACAACAGGTGGAAATTATAGGCAATTAGCAAGACCCCCCCAATAAAGGAGTGTTTCTGCAGGTGGTGACCACAGACCACTTCTCAGTTCCTGTGCTTCCTGGCTGATGTTTTGGCGGTGCTTTCACTCTAGTGGTAGCATGAGACGGAGTCTACAACCCACACAAGTGGCTCAGGTAGTGCAGCTCATCCAGGATGGCACATCAATGCGAGCTGTGGCAAGAAGGTTTGCTGTGTCTGTCAGCGTAGTGTCCAGAGCACGGAGGCGC
>NC_060162.1:308782-319690 GCF_021292245.1 Micropterus dolomieu
CTGCAAAATGACCTCCAGCAGGCCACAAATGTGCATGTGTCTGCTCAAACGGTCAGAAACAGACTCCATGAGGGTGGTATGAGGGCCCGACGTCCACAGGTGGGGGCTGTGCTTACAGCCCAACACCGTGCAGGACGTTGGGCATTTGCCAGAGAACACCAAGATTGGCAAATTCACCACTGGCGTCCTGTGCTCCTCACAGATGAAAGCAGGTTCACACTGAGCACATGTGACAGACGTGACAGAGTCTGGAGACGCCGTGGAGAACGTTCTGCTGCCTGCAACATCCTCCAGCATGACCGCTTTGGCGGTGGGTCAGTAATGGTGTGGGGTGGCATTTGTTTGGGGGGCCGCACAGCCCTCATTTGCTCTCCAGAGGTAGCCTGACTGCCATTAGGTACCGAGATGAGATCCTCAGACCCCTTGTGGGACCATATTCTGGTGCGGTTGGCCCTGGGTTCCTCCTAATGCAAGACAATGCTAGACCTCATGTGGCTGGAGTGTCTCAGCAGTTCCTGCAAGAGGAAGGCATCGATGCTATGGACCGGCCCGCCCGTTCCCCAGACCTGAATCCAATTGAGTACATCTGGGACATCATGTCTCGCTCCATCCACCAAAGCCACATTGCACCACAGACTGTCCAGGAGTTGGCAGATGCTTTAGTCCAGGTCTGGGAGGAGATCCCTCAGGAGACCATCCTCCACCTCATCAGGAGCATGCCCAGGCGTTGTAGGGTGGTCATACAGGCACGTGGAGGCCACACACACTACGGAGCCTCATTTTGACTTGTTTTAAGGACATTACATCAAAGTTGGATCGGCCTGTAGTGTTTTCCACTCCAAATCCAGACCTCCATGGGTTGATAAATTTCCATTGATAATTTGTTTTTTGATTTTGTAGTCAGCACATTCAACTATGTAAAGAAAGGAGTATTTAATGAGATTATTTCAGTCATTCAGATCTAAGATGTGTTATTTTAGTGTTCCCTTTATTTTTCTGAGCAGTGTATATTTTTTAAACATGACAATGATGATAGTATATGGACTTCCTATCAAGTACTTTAAGAGTTTTTTAATATAGGGTCTGGCCTGAGTAGTGGGTGGAGTTTGCAACCCACCTCCTAATTTTGGTGAGTTTTCGTCCAGTTTTTGCTACTTTGAGTGGAGAGAAGAAAAGAAAGAAAAAAGACGAATGAGAACAAAAACAATTAAACCAGGTTAAATAAAGCCCGCTTGTAGTATTCGAGCTGACATGGTGTCTTCAGTCTTTCTTTAAAGGAAAGGAAGGAATTTAAAAAAGATGTAGAGCTGAATTGATGAGTAGATCGACTCTCTCTTATTTAAGCTAAAGAAACTATTTACTGCTTCCAGTTTCCCAGCTGTGAAAATTGGCTTTCTTCTTTATTGTCTTATTATATTAAACTAAACGTCTTCAGGGTTTTTGGGATGAAACAGACAGAGATACAAACAGATTAATGTCTTCACTATTATTTGACATTGAACAAACGGAATGATTAATCCGTTAATCGTACTTACTAATGTTAATTAAGATTAAAACCTGGCTAACTGGCTGATAGAACTTGGTGCTCCCGGTGACAGTTGTTTCTTTCTCTGCAGACTTCTAATGGAACGTGGTTTCACCAGTTGAAACTGCGTTATTTCGACCACCTGCTGCAGGCGAGCGTGACGGCTGTGGCCGCCTGCGAGAATCCGGCAACGTCACTGCAACCGGCGTCGCCGCTGGTGACGTGCAGAACGACAGCCGTCACTGTGAATTTGCCTTATGGAACAAGTCTGAAGAGGGTCAAAGCTCTGGGTGAAGAGGGGGTAGTTGGGAGAGCGCTCACAACAAAGATCCCCGGCGGAGTGTTGGTGGAGATATCGACGGCAGCTGACGCGGTAAGGAAGATTCACCATGATCCAGTTTGTAAAAGATTAGGGTCAGAGATAATAACTGAATGTTTTGCAGGATTCCATCTTTGAGATGATTTATGATGACTCTGCTGGGGTAATGTGGGGGATGCTGGCGGCTTGTTTCAAATCAGAAAGTATAAAGGAGAAGGATCGTTACCCAAGATCTTTGGAACATCCACACTGGAACCGTTGGAAGCTTTGGTATCTTGAGGACCTTCTTCTTCCATCGTTCATTCCAGAACCAAAACAGTTGTTCGTGCCACAAACAGAAGCAGAAATATTTGAGTTGTGGTTATTTTATGAAATTCCTAATGGAACGTTTACTGGAGAAACAATAGCTGCTCTAACCAGCGCCTCCACCAGCACTGTTCCAACCACCACAGGTGAATCAACAACCAAGGCGTTCACAACTGGTGCTCCAACCACCACCAGTGCTGCTCCAACCACCATTATTGCTCCAATCAACGTTTCCACTGCTCCAACTTTGTCAACCAGCCCCTCTCCAACCAGCACAGCTACTTCAAGCAACGCCTCCACCACTGCTGCTCCAACCACTGCTGCTCCAATCACCACCACACCTGTTTCAACCGCCACCACAGCTGTTTCAACCACCACCACAGCCACTCCAACCAGCGCCTCCACCAGCACTGTTCAAACCACCACAGGCGAATCAACAACCAAGGCTTTCTCAACTGCTGCTCCAATCAGCGCAGCTCCAACCATCAAGACCACCACCACAGCTGCTCCAAAAACAACCACAGCTGCTTCAAACAGCGCCTCCACTAGTGCTGCTCTAACAAGCACCACAACCACTCCCACCACCAGTGCCGCTCCAAAAAGCGCCTCCACCAGCCTCCACCTGCACTGTTCCAACCACCACAGGGCTCCTCCAACTACGAGAACTCCTCCAACCACCAGTTCCACTCCAGCAACTACCACAGCTGCTTCAAAAAGCGCCTCCACGAGCGCCGCTCTGCCAAGCACAACAGCCACTCCCACCACATCTACCACTCCAAATTGCGCCGTTCCGACAACTACAAGCACTCCTCAAATCACCAGCTCCGCTCCAACAACTACCACAGCTGCTCCAAACGGCGTCTCCACTGCTCCAAATTTGTTAACCAGCCCCTCTCCAACCAGCACAGATACTTCAGGCAACGCCTCCACCACTGCTGCTCCAACCACCAAAGCTGCTTCAATCACCACCACAGCTGTTTCAACCACCACCACAGCCACTCCAACCAGGGCCTCCACCAGCACTGCTCCAACCACCAAAGCTGCTTCAATCACCACCATAGCTGTTTCAACCACCACCACAGCCGCTCCAACCAGGGCCTCCACCAGCACTGCGCCAGCCACCAATGCTGCTTCAAGCACCAACAAAGCTACTCCAACCAGTGCCTCCACCAGCACTGTTCCAACCACCACAGGTCCATCAACCACCACAGCTGCTTCAACCATCACCAATGCCGCTCCAACCTGCGCCACTACATCTACTAGCGCTGTTCCTACCACCACTACTGCATCAACAACCGTGGCGTCCGGCTGTGCCCCTCCAGCCACAACTGTTCCTACCACCACGAGTGCGGCTCCAAAGACCATTACCGCTCCAACCTGGGCAGCTCCAACGATCAAGAGCACTGCTCCCACCACCAATACTACTACAAACAGTACTGTTCCTCCAGCTACGAGCACTCCTTCAATCACAAGCTCTGCTTCAACAACCACCACAGCGGCTCCAACCAGCGCCTCCAACAGCACTGTTCCAACCACCGCAGGTGAATCAACAACCAATGCCTTCACAACTGGTGCTCCAACTACCACCACTGCTGCTCCAACCACTATTGCTGCTCCAATCAGCGCAGCTCCAACGATCAAGTGCACTGCTCCAACCACCACAGCCGCTCCAACAACTACCACAGCTGCTCCAAACGGCGTCTCCACTGCTCCAAATTTGTTAACCAGCCCCTCTCCAACCAGCACAGATACTTCAAGCAACGCTTCCACCACTGCTGCTCCAACCACCAAAGCTGCTTCAATCACCACCGTAGCTGTTTCAACCACCACCACAGCCGCTCCAACCAGTGCCTCCACCAGCACTGTTCCAACCACCACAGGTCCAACAACCACCACAGCTGCTTCAACCATCACCAATGCCGCTCCAACCTGCGCCACTACATCTACTAGCGCTGTTCCTACCACCACTAATGCATCAACAACCGTGGCCTCCGGCTGTGCCCCTCCAGCCACAACTGTTCCTACCACCACGAGTGCAGCTCCAAAAACCATTACCGCTCCAACGATCAAGAGCACTGCTCCCACAACCAATACTACTACAAACAGTACTGTTCCTCCAACTACGAGCACTCCTTCAATCACAAGCTCTGCTCCAACAACCACCACAGCGGCTCCAACCAGCGTCTCCGACAGCACTGTTCCAACCACCGCAGGTGAATCAACAACCAAGGCCTTCACAACTGGTGCTCCAACTACCACCACTGCTGCTCCAACCACTATTGCTGCTCCAATCAGCGCAGCTCCAACGATCAAGTGCACTGCTCCAACCTCCACAGCCGCTCCAACAACAACCACAGCTGCTTCAAACAGCGTCTCGACCAGCGCAGCTCTAACAAGCACCACAACCACTCTCACCACCAGTGCCGCTCCAAACAGTGCTTCCACCAGCACTGTTCCAACCACCACAGGCGCATCAACAACCAAGGCCTTAATTACTGCTGCTCCAAACACCACAGCTGCTTCAACCACCACCAGTGCCGCTCCAACCAGTGCCTCCACCAGCACTGCTCCAACCACCACAGCTGCTTCAACCATCACCGGTGCCGCTCCAACCTGCACCACTACATCTACTAGCGCTGTTGCTACCACCACCAGTGCATCACCAACCATGGCCTCTGGCTGTGCCCCTCCAGCCACAACTGCTGCTCCAACCACCACCAGTGCGTCTCCAAAAACCATTACCGCTCCAACGATCAAGAGCACTGCTCCCACCACCACTACTACTACAAACAGCGCTGTTTCTCCAACTACGATCATTCCTCCAACCACCAGTTCCGCTCCAAAAACCACCACAGCGGCTCGAAACAGCGCCTCCACCAGTGCCGCTCTAACAAGCACCACTCCCACCATATCTACCACTCCAAATAGCGCTGTTCCGACAACTACGAGCACTCCTCAAATCACCAGGTCCGCTCCAACAACCACCACAGCTTCTCCAAAAAGCGTCTCCACTGCTCTAACTTTGTCAACCAGCCCCTCTTCAACCACCACAGCTGCTTCAAGCAACGCCTCCACCACAGCTGCTCCAACAACCACCACAGCGGCTCCAACCAGCGCCTCCGACAGCACTGTTCCAACCACCGCAGGTGAATCAACAACCAAGACCTTCACAACTGGTGCTCCAACCACCACCACAGCTGCTCCAATCAGCGCAGCTCCAACGATCAAGAGCACTGCTCCCACCACCACTACTACTACAAACAGCGCTGTTCCTCCAACTACAATCATTCCTCCAACCACCAGTTCCGCTCCAACAACCACCACAGCTGCTTCAAACAGCGCCTCCACCAGCACTGTTCCAACCACCACAGGCACATCAACAACCAAGACCTTCACCACTACTGTTCAATACAGCACAGCCACTCCAACTGCGAGCACTCCTCCAATCACCAGCTCAGCTCTAACCACCACCACAGCTGCTCCAAGCAGCACAGGTGAATCAACAACCAAGGCCTTCACTGCCGCTCCAACCACCACAGGTGCTTCAACCACCACCAGTGCCGCTCCAACCAGCGCCTCCACTAGCACTGTTCAAACCACAACAGCTGCATCAACAAACAAGGCCTTCAGCACTGTTGCTTCAACCACCACAGCTGCTTCAACCACCACCACAGCTGCTCCAACCAGCACAGGTGAATCAACAACCAAGGCCTTCACTGCCACTCCAACCACCACAGCTGCTTCAACCACCACCAGTGCCGCTTCAACCAGCGCCTCCACCAGCACTATTCCAACCGCCACAGGCGCCACAACAAACAAGGCCTTTACCACTGCTGCTCTAACCTCCACAGCTGTTTCAAGCACCACCAGTGCCACTCCAATCAGCGCAGCTCTAACGATCAAGAGAACTGCTCCCACCACCATAGCCGCTTCAACAACAACCACAGCTGCTTCACACAGCGCCTCCACCAGCGCTGCTCTAACAAGCACCACTACCACCACTCGAAACAGCGCCGTTCCGACAACTACGAGCACTTCTCCAACTACCAACTCCGTTCCAACAACCACCACAGCTGCTTCAGAGAGTGCCTCCACCAGCGCTGTTCCAATATTATCAACCAGCGCCTCTCCAACCACCACAGCTGCTTCAAACACCATCAGTGCCGCTCCAACCAGTGCCTCCACCAGCGCTGTTCCAACCGCCACAGGCGCATCAACAACCAAGGCCTTCACCACAGCTGCTTCAAGCACCAGTAGTGCCGCTCCAACCAGCGCCTCCACCAGCACTGTTCCAAACGCCACAGGCGCATCAACAACAAAGGCCTTCACTTCTTCAACCACCACAGATGCTTTAACCACCACCATTGCCGCTCCAATCAGCACAGCTTCAACGATCAAGAGCTCTGCTCCAACCACCACAGCCGCTCCAACAACAACAACCACAGCTGCTTCAAACAGCGTTCCGACCAGCGCCACTCTAATAAGCACCACAGCAACTCCCACCACATCTACCACTCCAAATAGCGCTGTTCTGACAGCTACGAGCACTCCTCAAATCACCAGCTCCGATCCAAAAAGCATCTCCACTGCTCACACTTTGTCAACGAGCCCAGCTACTTCAAGCAGCGCCTCCCCCACTGATGCTCCAACCACCACGGCCACTTCAACCACCACCAGTGCCACTCCAATCAGCGCAGCTCCAACGATCAAGAGCACTGCTCCAACCACCACAGCCGCTTCAACAACCACTAAGGCTGCTCCAAAAAGCATTTCCACTGCTCCAACTTTGTCAACCAGCCCAACCCAAACCAGTACAGCTGCTCCAAGCAGCGCCTCCACCACTGATGCCCAGACCACCACAGCCGCTTCAACAACAACCAGTGCCACTCCGACCAGCGCCTCCACCAGCACTGCTCCAACCACCACAGCTGCTTCAACCACCACCACAGCCACTCCAACCAGCGCCTCCACCAGCACTGCTCTAACCACCACAGCTGCTTCAACAACAACCACAGCTGCTTTAAACAGCGCCTCCACCAGCCTCCACCTGCACTGTTCCAACCACCACAGGCCTCCTCCAACTACAAGAACTCCACCAACCACCAGTTCCACTCCAACAACAACCACAGCTACTTCACACAGCGCCTCCACGAGCGCTGCTCTGCCAAGCACAACAGCCGCTCCCACCACATTTACCACTCCAAATAGCGCTGTTCCGACGACTACGAGCACTGCTCAAATCACCAGCTCCGCTTCAACAACCACCACAGCTGCTCCAAACAGCGTCTCCACTGCTCCAACTTTGTCAACCAGCCCCTCTCCAACCAGTACAGCTACTTCAAACAACGCCTCCACCACTGCTGCTCCAACCACAACAGCTGCTTCAACAACAACCACAGCTACTTCACACAGCGCCTCCACCAGCGCGGCTCTAACAAGCACCACTACCACCACTCCAAACAGCGCCATTCCGACAACTACGAGCACTCCTCCAACTACCAGCTCTGTTCCAACAACCACCACAGCTGCTCCAATCGCCACAGGCGCATCAACAACCCAGGCCTTCACAACTTCTTCTCCAACCAGCACAAGTGCTTTAACCACCACCAGTGCCGCTCCAATCAGCGCAGCTCCAACGATCAAGAGCACTGCTCCAACCACCACAGCCGCTTCAACAACAACCACAGCTTCCACCACTGCTGCTCCAACCAGCGCCTCCACCAGCACTGTTCCAACCGCCACAGGCGCATTAACAACCAAGGCCTTCACCACTGCTGCTCCAAACACCACAACTGCTTCAACAACCACCACAGCTGCTTCAGACAGCGCTTCGACCAGCGCCGCTCTAACAAGCACCACAACCACTGCCACTCCAAACAGCGCCGTTCCGACAACTACGAGCACTCCTCCAATCACCAACTTCACTCCAACAACCACCCCAGCTGCTCCAAAAATCATCTCTACTGCTCCAACTTTGTCAACCAGCCCTCCCCCAACCAGCACAGCTGCTTCAAAAAGCGCCTCCACCAGCGCCGTTCTAACAAGCACCACAGCCACTCCCACCACCAGTGCCGCTCCAACCAGCGCCTCCAACAGCCTCCACCTGCACTGTTCCAACCACCACAGACCTCCTCCAACTACAAGAACTACTCCAACCACCAGTTCCACTCCAACAACTACCACAGCTGCTTCAGAAAGCGCCTCCATGAGAGACGCTCTGCCAAGCACCACAGCCACTCCCACCACATCTACCACTCCAAATAGCTTCGTTCCGACAACTACGAGCACTCCTCCAATCACCAACTCCACTCCAACAACCACTACAGCTGCTCCAAAAAGCGTCTCCACTGGTCCAACTTTGTCAACCAGCCCCTCTCCAACCAGCACAGCTGCTCCAAGCAGCACCTCCACCACTGATGCTCCAACCACCAAAGCTGCTTCAACAACAACCACAGCTGCTTCACACAGCGCTTCCACCAGTGCTGCTCTAACAAGCACCACTACCACCATTCCAAACAGCGCCGTTCCGACAACCACCACAGCTGCTTCAAGAAGTGCCTCCACCAGCGCTGTTCCAATTTTATCAACCAGCCCCTCTCCAACCACCACAGCTGCTTCAAACACCACCAATGCAGCTCCAACCAGCGCCTCCACCAGCACTGTTCTAACCGCCACAGATGCGTCAACAACCAAGGCCTTCACCACAGCTGCTTCAAGCACCAGTAGTGCCGCTCCAACCATCGCCTCTACCAGCACTGTTCCAAACGCCACAGCCGCATCAACAACAAAGGCCTTCACCACTGCTTCTCCAACCACCGCAGGTGCTTTAACCACCACCATTGCCGCTCCAATCTGCGCAGCTCCAACGATCAAGAGCACTGCTCCAACCACCACAGCCGCTTTAACAACAACCACAGCTGCTTCACACAGTGCTCCCACCAGCGCAGCTCTAACAAGCACTGCAGCCACTCCCACCACCACTACCACTTCAAACAGAGCCGTTCTGACAACTACGAGCACTCCTCCAATCACCAACTCCACTCCAACAACCACCACAGCTGCTTTAAATAGCGCCTCCACCAGCCTCCACCTGCACTGTTCCAACCACCACAGGCCTCCTCCAACTACAAGAACTACTCCAACCACCAGTTCCACTCCAACAACTACCACAGCTGCTTCAGAAAGCGCCTCCACGAGCGCCGCTCTGCCAAGCACCACAGCCACTCCCACCACATCTACCACTCCAAATAGCGCCATTCCGACAACTACAAGCACTGCTCAAATCACCAGCTCCACTTCAACAACAACCACAGCTGCTTCACAGAGCGCCTCCACCACTGCTGCTCCAACAAGCGCCTCCACCACTGCTGCTCCAACTTTATCAACCAGCACAGCTGCTCCAACCAGCGCCTCCACCAGCACTGTTCCAACCGCCACAGGCGCATTAACAACCAAGGTCTTCACCACTGCTGCTCCAAACACCACAACTACTTCAACCACCACCACGGCTACTTCAAACAGCGCCTCAACCAGCGCCGCTTTAACAAGCACCACAACCACTCCAAACAGCACCATTCCGACAACTACGAGCACCCATCCATCCACCAGCTCCGCTTCAACAACCACCACAGCTGCTCCAAAAAGTGCCTCCACCAGCGCTGCTCCAACTTCCACAGCTGATTCAACCACCATCAGTGCCGCTCCAACCAATGCCTCCACCAGCGCTGTTCCAACTTTATCAACCAGCAGAGCCGGTCCAACAAGCGCCTCGACCAGCACTGTTCCAACCGCCACAGGCGCATTAACAACCAAGGCCTTCACCACTGCTGCTACAAACACCACAACTGCTTCAACCACCACCACAGCTGCTTCAGACAGCGCTAAGACCAGCGCCGCTCTAACAAGCACCACAACCACTCCCACTCCAAACAGCGCCGTTCCGACAACTACGAGCACTCCTCCAATCACCAACTTCACTCCAACAACCACCACAGCTGCTCCAAAAAGCATCTCCACTGCTCCAACGTTGTCAACCAGCCCCCCCCAAACCAGCACAGCTGCTTCAAACAGCGCCGCTCTAACAAGCACCACAGCCACTCCCACCACCAGTGCCGCTCCAACCAGCGCCTCCAACAGCCTCCACCTGCACTGTTCCAACCACCACAGGCCTCTTCCAACTACAAGAACTCCTCCAACCACCAGTTCCACTCCAACAACTACCACAGCTGCTTCAGAAAGCGCCTCCACGAGCGACGCTCTGCCAAGCACCACAGCCACTCCCACCACATCTACCACTCCAAATAGCTTCATTCCGACAACTACGAGCACTGCTCAAATCACCAGCTCCACTTCAACAACCACCACAGCTGCTCCAAACACCACCAATGCCCCTCCAACCAGCGCCTCCACCAGCACTGTTCTAACTGCCACAGATGCATCAACAACAAAGGCCTTCACCACTGCTTCTTCAACCACCACAGGTGCTTTAACCACCACTAGTGCCGCTCCAATCAGCGCAGCTCCAACGATCAAGAGCACTGCTCCAACCACCACAGCCGCTTCAACAACAACCACAGCTGCTTCACACAGCGCCCTCACCAGCGCCGCTCTAATAAGCACTGCAGCCACTCCCACCACCACTACCACTCCAAACAGCACCGTTCCGACAACTACGAGCACCCATCCATCCACCACCTCCGCTTCAACAACCACCAAAGCTGCTCCAAAAAGTGCCTCCACCAGCGCTGCTCCAACTTCC
>NC_060162.1:319710-322564 GCF_021292245.1 Micropterus dolomieu
CAGCCGCTCCAACCAGCGCCTCCACCAGCACTGTTCCAACCACCGCAGGTGAATCAACAAGCAAGGCCTTCACAACTGGTGCTCCAACCTCCACCAGTACTACTCTAATTACCATTGCTGCTCCAATCAGCACAGCTCTAATGATCAAGAGCACCACCGCAGCCGCTCCAACAAGAACCACAGCTGCTTCAAACAGCGCCTCCACCAGCACCGCTCTAACAAGCACCACAGCCACTCCCACCACCACTACCAGTCCAAACAGCGCCGTTACGACAACTACGAGCACTCCTCCATCTGCCAGCTCCGCTTCAACCACCACCACTGCTGCTCCAACCAGCGCCTCCACCAGCACTGTTCCAACCGCCACAGGCGCATTAACAACAAAGGCCTTCAGTGCTGCTTCTCCAACCACCACAGCTGCTTCAACCACCACCAGTGCCACTCCAAACAGCGCCTCCACCAGCATTGTTCCAACCACCACAGCTGCATCAACCATCACCAGTGCCGCTCACTCCTGTGCCACTACATCTACTAGCGCTGTACCTACCACCACTAGTGCATCAACAACCATGGCCTCCGGCTGTGCCCCTCCAGCCACAACTGCTTCTCCAACCACCAGCAGTGCGGCTCCAAAAACCATTACCGCTCCAACGATCAAGAGCACTGCTCCCACCACCACTACTACTACAAACAGCGCTGTTCCTCCAACTATAATCATTCCTCCAACCACCAGTTCCGCTCCAACAACCACCACAGCTGCTTCAACCAGTGCCTCCTCCAGCACTGTTCCAACCACCACAGGCGCATCCACAATCAAGGCCTTCACAATTGCTGCTCAATACAACACAGCCACTCCCACCATATCTACCACTCAAAATAGCGCCGTTCCAATAACTACGAGCACTCCTACAATCACCAGCTTGGCCTTAACAACCACCACAGCTACACCAAAAAGCGTCTCCACTGCTCCAACTTTTTCAAACAGCCCCTTTCCTTCCACCACAGCTGCTTCAACCACCACCAGTGCCACTCCAAACAGCGCCTCCACCAGCGCTGTTCCAACCACCACAGCCGCTTCAACAACAACCACAGCTTCTTCACACAGTGCCTCCACCAGCGCCACTCTAAGAAGCACCACAACCACTACCACTCCAAACAGCGCCGTTCCGACAACTACGAGCACTCCTCCAATCACCACAGCTGCTTCAAACAGCGCCTCCACCAGCCTCCACCTGCACTGTTCCAACCACCACAGGCCTCCTCCAACTACAAGAACTCCTCCAACCACCAGTTCAACTCCAGCAACTACCACAGCTGCTACAGAAAGCGCCTCCACGAGCGCCGCTCTGCCAAGCACCACAGCCACTCCCACCACATCTACCACTCCAAATAGTGCCATTCCGACAACTACGAGCACTGCTCAAATCACCAGCTCCACTTCAACAACCACCACAGCTGCTCCAAACAGCGTCTCCACTGCTCCAACTTTGTCAACCAGCCCCTCTCCAACCAGTACAGCTACTTCAAGCAACGCCTCCACCACTGCTGCTCCAACCACCAAAGCTGCTTCAACAACAACCACAGCTACTTCACACAGCGCCTCCACTAGCGCTGCTCTAGCAAACACCACTACCACCACTCCAAACAGCGCCATTCCGACAACTACGAGCACTCCTCCAACTACCAGCTACGTTCCAACAACCACCACAGTTGCTTCAAGAAGCGCTTCCACCAACACAGCTGCTCCAAGCAGTGCCTCCAACACTGACGCTCCAACCACCACAGCTGCTTCAAACACCACCAATGCCGCTCCAACCATCGCCTCCACCAGCACTGTTCTAACCGCCACAGGCGCATCAACAACCAAGACCTACACCACTGCTTCTCCAACCGCCACAGGTGCTTTAACCACCACCAGTGCCGCTCCAATCAGCGCAGCTCCAACGATCAAGAGCACTGCTCCAACCACCACGGCTGCTTCAAACAGCGCCTTAACCAGCGCCGCTCTAACAAGCACCACAACCACTCCAAACAGCACCATTCCGACAACTACGAGCACCCATCCATCCACCACCTCCGCTTCAACAACCACCAAAGCTGCTCCAAAAAGTGCCTCCACCAGCGCTGCTCCAACTTCCACAGCTGATTCAACCACCACCAGTGCTGTTCCAACTTTATTAACCAGCACAGCCGCTCCAACCAGCGCCTCCACCAGCACTGTTCCAACCACCGCAGGTGAATCAACAAGCAAGGCCTTCACCACTGCTGCTCCAAACACCACAACTGCTTCAACCACTACCACAGCTGCTTCAGACAGCGCTTCGACCAGCGCCGATCTAACAAGCACCACAACCACTACCACTCCAAACAGCGCCGTTCCGAGAACTACGAGCACTGCTCCAATCACCAACTCCACTCCAACAACCACCACAGCTGCTCCAAAAAGCATCTCCACTGCTCCAACTTTGTCAACCAGCCCCTCCCCAACCAGCACAGCTGCTCCAAGCAGCGCCTCCAACACTGATGCTCCAACCACCACAGCTGCTTCAAACACCACCAATGCCGCTCCAAGCAGCGCCTCCACCAGCACTGTTCTAACTGCCACAGATGCATCAACAAAGGCCTTCACCACTGCTTCTTCAACCACCACAGGTGCTTTAACCACCACCAGTGCCGCTCCAATCAGCGCAGCTCCAACGATCAAGAGCACTGCTCCAACCACCACAGCCGCTTCAACAACAACCACAGCTGCTTCACACAGCGCCCTCACCAGCGCCGCTCTAATAAGCACTGCAGCCACTCCCACCACCACTACCAGTCCAAACAGCGCCGTTACGACAACTACGAGCACTCC
>NC_060162.1:322584-323967 GCF_021292245.1 Micropterus dolomieu
CTACTCTAATTACCATTGCTGCTCCAATCAGCACAGCTCTAATGATCAAGAGCACCACCGCAGCCGCTCCAACAAGAACCACAGCTGCTTCAAACAGCGCCTCCACCAGCACCGCTCTAACAAGCACCACAGCCACTCCCACCACCACTACCAGTCCAAACAGCGCCGTTACGACAACTACGAGCACTCCTCCATCTGCCAGCTCCGCTTCAACAACCACCACAGCTGCTCCAACCGGCGCCTCCACCAGCACTGTTCCAAACACCACAGATGCATCAACAACAAAGGCCTTCAGTGCTGCTTCTCCAACCACCACAGCTGCTTCAACCACCACCAGTGCCACTCCAACAAGCGCCTCCACCAGCACTGTTCCAACCGTCACAGGCGCATTAACAACAAAGGCCTTCACCACTGCTGCTCCAAACACCACAACTGCTTCAACCACTACCACAGCTGCTTCAGACAGCGCTAAGACCAGCGCCGCTCTAACAAGCACCACAACCACTACCACTCCAAACAGCGCCGTTCCGAGAACTACGAGCACTGCTCCAATCACCAACTCCACTCCAACAACCACCACAGCTGCTCCAAAAAGCATCTCCACTGCTCCAACTTTGTCAACCAGCCCCTCCCCAACCAGCACAGCTGCTCCAAGCAGCGCCTCCAACACTGATGCTCCAACCACCACAGCTGCTTCAAACACCACCAATGCCGCTCCAAGCAGCGCCTCCACCAGCACTGTTCTAACTGCCACTGATGCATCAACAACCGAGGCCTTCACCACAGCTGCTTCAAGCACCAGTAGTGCCGCTCCCACCATCGCCTCTACCAGCACTGTTCCAAACGCCACAGCCGCATCAACAACAAAGGCCTTCACCACTGCTTCGTCAACCACCACAGGTGCTTTAACCACCACCAGTGCCGCTCCAATCAGCACAGCTCCAACGATCAACAGCACTGCTCCAACCACCACAGCCGCTTCAACAACAACCACAGCTGCTTCACACAGCGTCCCCACCAGCGCCGCTCTAACAAGCACTACAGCCACTCCCACCACCACTACCACTCCAAACAGCACCGTTCCGACAACTACGAGCACCCATCCATCCACCACCTCCGCTTCAACAACCACCAAAGCTGCTCCAAAAAGTGCCTCCACCAGCGCTGCTCCAACTTCCACAGCTGATTCAACCACCACCAGTGCTGTTCCAACTTTATTAACCAGCACAGCCGCTCCAACCAGCGCCTCCACCAGCACTGTTCCAACCACCGCAGGTGAATCAATAAGCAAGGCCTTCACAACTGGTGCTCCAACCTCCACCAGTGCTACTCTAATTACCATTGCTGCTCCAATCAGCACAGCTCTAATGATCAAGAGCACCA
>NC_060162.1:324067-327286 GCF_021292245.1 Micropterus dolomieu
GTTTTTGTTGAACTTTGACTTCATGGCTTTTTTCAAACACTGCTCTCAGAAGGATCATCCAGGACCCGTCCCCAGACCTGAATCCTAATTTAGTCTTAGAAGATCGCAGTCAAATTAAAGAAACTACACAGATTTTTTATCTCTTCAAACACAAACATGGCAAGACAAAATAAACTACATTTTGTACTAGGGCTGGACGATTAATTGAAAAATAATCAAAACCGAAATTCAGAACCTCCAACCGACGTACTTTGACCGTGTCTGTTGTTTCGGCGTGTGTTCATCACGGTGTTGGTGCGCTTTGAATCAAGAATCTATGAATCAAGAAAATATCGCTCCTTTAATAGTCGATCATATTTCCAGTACAATCCTTGTCCGATGTTCAATCGAGTGATTTGGATTTCATATCGTCCAGCGTTCGTCTGAGGAAAACTCATGACGTCCAACACAGCAGTGTTTATTGACTCCGGCCGGTGAGACTGGCAACAGAACACGGATATGGTGTAACACCAAAACCAATCCGAAGGGTACTTCCTGTCGGGGGATAGATTTGTCCTTCTTAGACCTACAGAGATTCACAAAGTAAGATTATTGTTCAGCCCTCTATGTATCAGTCTGTGTGTATGGAACAAAATAAAGATAATGTCGACCTTGGCTTGCCCAGGAGACCAGACAGCTGCGTCAGTCAGTCGTCCAACAGAGACAGAGTCTCTCCTCTCTGTCGCCTGCTGCCCTCCTGTTCCTGCACAACATCCACTGCTACAACTATAACTAGTCCTGTTATTATTACCCACCCTGAGCCACGGGTCTGCTCGAGGTTTCTGCCTCTAAAAAGGAAGTTTTTCTTTGCCTCTGTCGCCTAGTGCTTGCTAACGGTGGGAATTGTTGGGTCTCTGTAAACAACATTACAAAGAGCCGCCTTGCTCCGCCTCTTTCTGTCTCTCTCTCCCTGTATGTGTCTCTGCTGACTTTCTCCATCAGCAGTACGTTTCATAAAGTCGCCGTGTTTAATAAACTCACCCCTGATTCAGTTTTCAAGTGCGCCGCATGTGGATCGAAACTGAAACTTAACGTTAGTGAGTGACATCTGCAGTGGCGCGTTCACTGTCGCTCCGTAATGTAACATTTCCTGCGCGTCTGTTGACGTAATACCAGATGACCTCTCCCTCACCGTTTCTCTGCAAAATGCTAAAGTGGGTTGCCAAATATCCTTTGGCAGATGCTACTATACCTGTCCGGCCCGCCCAAGTAAAGTATGTTGAAAACACTTAAGTTAGTGCAAGATGCAGGCCTTTTGTAAATATTACAACTTATAAACCCCTTTTCTTGGTATTAGACAATACCAAGAAACAAAACACCATGAGACTGTTTTCATCACTTTTCGAAAGCTTTTGTTAAAAATGTTCTGAACAACAGCAACAACAAATGTTAAATGTTAAATAACAAATGAAACAATACACAATAAGGAAACATGCAGTGCAACTGAAATATAGAAGAAACAAATGTGCATTGTACAAAAGCTGATTACTGAATTATATTCTGTTATATTTTTATATTTTGAATTGTCACCTGCCACCTTAATTTTTTCCCCTTGATTTTCGAAACCGGATCTCTCACACCAAAGGCATGTGTCTTATCCACTGCCCCATCACCACCCCCCAAACAGGAACGTAGTGTCATTGATGGCTGAATGGTTTTTTAGATTCCCAGAGGGCTTCTTATCTAAACAATATGGTTAGAGCTCTCACATGTGACAGGATCTCACAGGGTTATGCTGTCAATTTTGGGCCTACATGGAACCCTCAATGCAGGATTTTGTCTGCTTCATTGTTCGCCCTCTCGCTTAACCCCTTGTGTGGAGCTTCTGTCTCCCCCTGCTGGCAGTGAGTAATTACACCACACTGTACCCACATGCCGCTTCAGCTCTGTTAAACCAATCACTGCTCAGCGTAAAACACATCTGTATTGACTGGACTGTGCACAAAGACTGCCATTCTCAAGAGTGCTTAATTGCTCAACCTCTTTTTACATGCAACTTACTTGCAATACCAGCTAAATAGTGCCCTCTGTAGGTTGGCTGTATCAATAGTCAGTATCAGTACAACATCACTACCGGTTCACCAGCGCTGAAACATCGGCACAGACACCAGATTACTACCGCTATGTTCAGTGAGAAGAGAAATTCTGAACATTAAGCCTCATATGAAGCTCACAAAGACACATGAACTACAGGTTTAATGAGTTGTGTTGCGGCGCCCCCAGCAGGGCTGCTTCTGTCTGAATAACCTGCTGATGCTGATGTCTCTTTTCAGACGGGAACCGGTTGCTGTCCCGGCTGGACGGATGCCATGGTTCTGTTCGTACCTTTGGACCATGGCTGCTGCTGAAGCTCCCTTATACCAGCTGCCACTTGGCATTATGGGTAAAAACATTGCAGCCAACTTGCCTCCTTTGGGATGAAAATATGTCCGGAAACAAATTATTTCCTACAGAGAACAGCAGTTCTTAGGTTCTTGAGTTTCTATAGAGAGAAATGTTGCTTCATCTTCACGTGTCTCTCAGCTGTAGCAACTTTCCACAGTCCAAGAGGTGTTATTCTGCTCATTTTCACGTTCAAAATCTTATTTAGGGGTTGTACCAGAACAAGTTTACATGGTTTAATTTTTAAAAAACGCCATATTTTTGTCAACCTGCACATTGCTGCAGCTCCTCTTTCCACCCTGTGCTGAAGGCTTCGTTTTAGCTATGGAGTGATACATCTTGTCTCTAAATGATCTTTGTTGGGAGTTGCACATGCGCAGTTCCTAGTTAAGGACTACTAGCCAATCAGAAGCAGAGAAGGGCGGGT
Source organism: Micropterus dolomieu (assembly GCF_021292245.1). Taxonomy (NCBI): domain Eukaryota; kingdom Metazoa; phylum Chordata; class Actinopteri; order Centrarchiformes; family Centrarchidae; genus Micropterus; species Micropterus dolomieu. Next base: position 326,916 of record NC_060162.1, read on the forward strand.
CAGCGAGAAGCCGGTAAACGTGTACAGCAAGTCACTTTGGATAAAAGCATCAGCTTGTGTTGATGTGAGACAGTAGCAATTATAAGTCGCTTTGGATAAAATGTAAATGTAAGATATGAAATGTTACAAACGAGAAACTGCAGAACAGATCACAGTGAGACTTACAATAAATAACACATAAACACACATAAAAAATCTTGTAGTATTCGAGCTAACTGCTGAGGTAGCCAAATTGTAGAATTCGAGCTAACACGACCTCTTCATTCTTTCTTTAAAGGAAGGAATTTAAAAAAGATGTAGAGCTGAATTGATGAGTAGATCGACTCTCTCTTATTTAAGCTAAAGAAACTATTTACTGCTTCCAGTTTCCC
>NC_060162.1:327306-331781 GCF_021292245.1 Micropterus dolomieu
GCTTCGTTTTAGCTATGGAGTGATACATCTTGTCTCTAAATGATCTTTGTTGGGAGTTGCACATGCGCAGTTCCTAGTTAAGGACTACTAGCCAATCAGAAGCAGAGAAGGGCGGGTCAGCGAGAAGCCGGTAAACGGTTCACAGGGATGAAAGGGAAGCGGCTGGACTACAAACGAGCTGTTTTCAGTTCAGAGCAGAGTTTTCACCATCCACCATTGCGTCCCTGAGACACTTAACCCCTCGCTGCTCCAGACGTGCAGAACTGAACTGAAAACAGCTCGTTCCCTTTCATCCCTGTGAACCGTTTACCGGCTTCTCGGTAAACGTGTACAGCAAGTCACTTTGGATAAAAGCATCAGCTTGTGTTGATGTGAGACAGTAGCAATTATAAGTCGCTTTGGATAAAATGTAAATGTAAGATATGAAATGTTACAAACGAGAAACTGCAGAACAGATCACAGTGAGACTTACAATAAATAACACATAAACACACATAAAAAATCTTGTAGTATTCGAGCTAACTGCTGAGGTAGCCAAATTGTAGAATTCGAGCTAACACGACCTCTTCATTCTTTCTTTAAAGGAAGGAATTTAAAAAAGATGTAGAGCTGAATTGATGAGTAGATCGACTCTCTCTTATTTAAGCTAAAGAAACTATTTACTGCTTCCAGTTTCCCAGCTGTGAAAATTGGCTTTCTTCTTTCTTGTCTTATTATATTAAACTAAACGTCTTCAGGGTTTTTGGGATGAAACAGACAGAGATACAAACAGATTAATGTCTTCACTATTATTTGACATTGAACAAACTGAATGATTAATCCGTTAATCGTACTTACTAATGTTAATTAAGATTAAAACCTGGCTAACTGGCTGATAGAACTTGGTGCTCCCGGTGACAGTTGTTTCTTTCTCTGCAGACTTCTAATGGAACGTGGTTTCACCAGTTGAAACTGCGTTATTTCGACCACCTGCTGCAGGCGAGCGTGACGGCTGTGGCCGCCTGCGAGAATCCGGCAACGTCACTGCAACCGGCGTCACCGCTGGTGACGTGCAGAACGACAGCCGTCACTGTGAAACTGCCTTATGGAACAAGTCTGAAGAGGGTCAAAGCTCTGGGTGAAGAGGGGGTAGTTGGGAGAGCGCTCACAACAAAGATCCCCGGCGGAGTGTTGGTGGAGATATCGACGGCAGCTGACGCGGTAAGGAAGATTCACCATGATCCAGTTTGTAAAAGATTAGGGTCAGAGATAATAACTGAATGTTTTGCAGGATTCCATCTTTGAGATGATTTATGATGACTCTGCTGGGGTAATGTGGGGGATGCTGGCGGCTTGTTTCAAAGCAGAAAGTATAAAGGAGCATGATCATCACCCGGAAGCTCTGGAACAACACGACTATTTCAACCTTTGGGGCTTTGAGGAGATTTCTCTTTCACCGCTCCTAACAGTTCCTGAACAGCCTTCTATTTCAGAAACAGAACAACAAATCTCAGAGTTGTGGGGATTCAATGAAATTCCTGATGGTCCATTTACTGGAGACAAAACCGCTGATCCGTCACACACAACAGCTGCTCCAACATGCTTAACATCCACTTCTGCCCTGATGACCAGTTCCTCCACAACCACCAAGAGCCCTTGTCCAGCAACCTCTGCCTTCACCAGGCCAACAGCAACTACCCCAACCACAGCTGTTCCAACCACCACGAGTACTGCTCCAACTACTAGTGCCCCTCCAACCACTAACAGTGCCGCTCCAACTACAAGCACTGCTCCTACCACCACAAGCACCACTCCAACCAGCACGAGCACCCCTCCAACCACCACAAGCGCTGCTCCAACCATCACAAGCACCCCTCCAACCACTATGAGCACAACTCTAACCACCACAAGTACCACTCCATCCACAATGGGCACCACTCCAACCACCATTACTGCCGCACCAACCACAAGCACTGCTCCAACCAGCACGAGCACCACTACAACCAGCACAGTCGCTCCAACCACTGCCAGTGCTTTTCCAACTGAAAGCGCTGCTCCAACCACCACTACCACCGCCACATTCACAAGCACCACTCCAACCACCACAGCCGCTCCAACCACTACCAGTCCCACTCCTACTACAAGTGCTGCTCCAACACCCACGAGCTCCACTCCAAACACCACTGTTTCTCCAACCACTACAAGTGCTGCTCCAACTACAAGTGCTGCTCTAACCCGCACGAGCGCTGCTCCAACCACCACAGTTGCTCCAACCACCACAGTTGCTCCAACCACTATCAGTTCTATTCCAACTACAAGCCCTGCTCCAACCAGCACAGGCGCTGCACCAACTACAAGCACTTCTCTTACCACCACGGGCACCCCTCCAACCACCACTACCGCTGCCGCAACCACCACGCACACCACTCCAACCATCACAACCACCACTCCAACCACAAGAACTTCTCCAACTACTACAAGCACCGCTCCAACAACCCCAAGCACCGCTCCAACCACCACGAGCACCGCTCCAACCCCCACGAGCGCTGCTACAAGCACTCCAACCACCTCACCAACCTCAAGCACTGCTCCCTCGACTACGAGCACTTCTCCATCGACCACAAGCACCCCTCCAACCAACACTACTGCACCCACAACCACTGCTCCAACCAGCATGAGCGCCGCACCAACTACAAGCAACACTCCAACCACCACAAGCAACCCTCCAACCACCACAGCCGCTCCAACCACTACCAGTCCTGCTCCAACTACAAGTGCTGCTCCAACCACCACAAGCACTGCTCCAACCACCACGAACACTTCTCCAAACCCCACAGGCTCCAGTCCAACCACCACCATCCCAGCCCCAACCACAAACATTGCCCCATCCACCACGAGCACCACTCCAACCACCAGAGTTGCTCCAACGACTATCAGTTCTACTACAACTACAAGCACTGTTCCAACCAGCATGAGCGCCGCACCAACTCCAACCACCACGAGCACCGCTCCAACCACCATGAGTATGGCTCCAACCATCACTGCCGCTCCAACCACTACCACAACTGCACCAACCACCAATGCTGCTCCAACAGTTACCACTTCTGCTCCAACCACAAGCAGTACTCCAACCAGCACAAGCGATGCTCCAACCACCACTACAATAGTCCCAACCACAAACACTTCTCCAACCACCACAAGAACCTCTCCAACCACCACGAGCACCCGTCCAACCACCACAGTCGCTCCAACCACTACCAGTCCCGCTCCAACTACAAGTGTTGCTCCAAAAAGCACGAGTGCCGCTACTACAACAAGCACTGCTCCAACCACCACGAGCCCTTCTCCAACCTCCTCAAGCACTTCTCCAACCAGCACACGCGCTGCTCCAACTACAAGCACTGCTCCAACTACCACAAGCGCTTCTACAACCACCACAGTTGCTCCAACCACTGCCAGTGGTTCTCCACCCACAAGCACTTCTCCAACCACCAAAAGCGCTTCTACAACCACTACTGCTACTCCAACCACTACAAGTGCCGCTCCAACTACCAGCGGTACTCCAACCACCACAGTTGCTCCACCATCTTCCAGTGCTTCTCCAACTACAAGTACTGCTCCAACAACCATGAGCGCCGCACCAACTACAAGCACTGCTCCAACCACGAAAAGCGCATCTACAACCACTACTGCTGCTCCAACCACTACGGGTGCCGCTCCGACTACAAGTGCTGTTCCAACCACCATGAGCATCACTCCAACCACAACTACCGCCGCTCCAACCATGAGCACTTCCCCAATCACCATGAGCACCCCTCCAACCACCACAGTCGCTCCAAGATCTACCAGTGCTTCTCCAACTACAAGCGCTGCTACAACAAGCACGAGCGCCGCAGCAACCACCACAGTCGCTCCAACCACTAGCAGTACTTCTCCAACTACAAGCGCTGCTCCAACAAGCACGAGCGCCGCACAAACTACCAGCACTGCTCCAAAAAGCACCAGCGCTGCTCCAACCACCACCAGCGCTTCTACAACCACCACAAGCACCCCTCCAACCACAACTACATCCGCACCAACCACAATCTCTTCTCCAACCACCACGACTACTGCTCCAACCACCACAGTCACTCCAACCACTACCAGTGCTTCTCCAACCACAAGCACTTCCGCAACAACCACAAGCACCCTTCTTACCACCACAGTCGCTCCAACCACTAGCAGTAATTCTCCAACTACAAGCACTGCTCCAACAACCACGAGCGCTTCTACAACCACCACGAACACTTCCCCAACCACCATGAGCACCCCTCCAACCACCACATTCGCTCCAACCACTAGCAGTGCTTCTCCAACTACAAGCGCTGCTGCAACCAGCACGAATGGCGCACCACCTATAAGCACTGCTCCAACAACCACGAACGCTTCTACAACCACCATGAGCACTTCCCCAACCACCACGAGCACCCCTACAACCACCACAGTCGCTCCAACGA
>NC_060162.1:331801-334974 GCF_021292245.1 Micropterus dolomieu
AAGCACTGCTCCAACAACCACGAACGCTTCTACAACCACCATGAGCACTTCCCCAACCACCACGAGCACCCCTACAACCACCACAGTCGCTCCAACGACTAGCAGGACTTCTCCAACTACAAGCGCTGCTACAACCAGCATTAGCGCCGCTCCAACTACAAGCACTGCTCCAACCAGCATGAGCGCCGCATCAACTACTAGCACTGCTCCAACCACCACAAGCACTCCTCCAACCACAACTACATCCGCACCAACCACAATCTCTTCTCCAACCACCACGACTACTGCTCCAACCACCACAGTCGCTCCAACCACTAGCAGTACTTCTCCAAATACAAGCACTGCTCCAACAACCACGAGCGCTTCTACAACCACCATGAGCACTTCCCCAACCACCACAAGCACCCTTCTAACCACCACAGTCGCTCCAACCACTAGCAGTAATTCTCCAACTACAAGCACTGCTCCAACAACCACGAGCGCTTCTACAACCACCACGAACACTTCCCCAACCACCATGAGCACCCCTCCAACCACCACATTCGCTCCAACCACTAGCAGTGCTTCTCCAACTACAAGCGCTGCTGCAACCAGCACGAATGGCGCACCACCTATAAGCACTGCTCCAACAACCACGAACGCTTCTACAACCACCATGAGCACTTCCCCAACCACCACGAGCACCCCTACAACCACCACAGTCGCTCCAACGACTAGCAGGACTTCTCCAACTACAAGCGCTGCTACAACCAGCATTAGCGCCGCTCCAACTACAAGCACTGCTCCAACCAGCATGAGCGCCGCATCAACTACTAGCACTGCTCCAACCACCACAAGCACTCCTCCAACCACAACTACATCCGCACCAACCACAATCTCTTCTCCAACCACCACGACTACTGCTCCAACCACCACAGTCGCTCCAACCACTACGAGCGCTTCCCCAACCACCACAAGCACCCTTCTAACCACCACAGTCGCTCCAACCACTAGCAGTAATTCTCCAACTACAAGCACTGCTCCAACAACCACGAGCGCTTCTACAACCACCACGAACACTTCCCCAACCACCATGAGCACCCCTCCAACCACAACTACATCCGCACCAACCACAATCTCTTCTCCAACCACCACGACTACTGCTCCAACCACCACAGTCACTCCAACCACTACCAGTGCTTCTCCAACTACAAGCACTGCTCCAACAACCAAGAGCGCATCTACAACCAACACGAGCACTTCCCCAACCACCACAAGCACCCTTCTAACCACCACAGTCGCTCCAACCACTAGCAGTAATTCTCCAACTACAAGCACTGCTCCAACAACCACGAGCACTTCTACAACCACCACGAACACTTCCCCAACCACCATGAGCACCCCTCCAACCACCACAGTCACTCCAACCACTACCAGTGCTTCTCCAACTACAAGCACTGCTCCAACAACCACAAGTGCTTCTACAACCACCACTGCTGCTACAACCACTACCGGTGCCGCTTCAACTACAAGCACTGCTCCAACCAGTACAAGCGCTTCTACAACCACCACTGCTGCTCCAACAAGTACCGGTGCTGCTCCAAGTACAACCAGTGCTTCTCCAACTACAACTGCTGCTCCAACCACCACAGTCGCGCCAACGTCTACCAGTGCTTCTCCAACTACAAGCGTTGCGCCAACCAGCATGAGCGCCACACATACTACAAGAACTGCTCCAACAACCACCAACGCTTCTTCACCCACCATGAGCACCCCTCCAACCACCACTGCTGCTCCAACCTCTACTGGTGCCGCTCCAACTACAAGCGCTGCTCCAACCACCACCAGCGCTGCTCCAACCACCACCAGCGCATCTACAAGTGCTTCTACAACCACCACTGCTGCTCCAACCACTACCGGTGCCGCTCCAACTACAAGCACTGCTCCAACCACTACAAGCGCTTCTACAACCACCACTGCTGCTACAACCACTACCGGTTCCGCTCCAACTACAAGCACTGCTCCAACCACTACAAGCGCTTCTACAACCACCACTGCTGCTCCAACCACTACTGGTGCCGCTCCAACTACAAGCGCTGCTCCAACAACCACCAGCGCTTCTACAACCACCACGAGCACCCCTCCAACCACAACTACTGCTGCACCAACCACAATCTCTTCTCCAACCACCACGACTACTGCTCCAACCACCACAGTCACTCCAACCACTACGAGCGCTTCTACAACCACCACGAGCACCCCTCGAACCACCACAGTTTCTCCAACCACTACCAGTGCTTCTCCAACTACAAGCGCTGCTCCAACCACCACCAGCGCTGCTCCAACCACCACCAGCGCTTCTACAACCACCACGAGCACCCCTCCAACCACAAGTACTGCTGCACCAACCACAATCTCCTCTCCAACCACCACGACTACTCCTCCAACCACCACAGTCACTCCAACCACTACCAGTGCCGCTCCAACTACTAGCACTGCTCCAACCACTACAAGCGCTTCTACAACCACCACTGCTGCTCCAACCACTACTGGTGCCGCTCCAACTACAATCTCTTCTCCAACCACCACGACTACTGCTCCAACCACCACAGTCACTCCAACCACTACGAGCGCTTCTACAACCACCACGAGCACCCCTCGAACCACCACAGTTTCTCCAACCACTAGTAGTACTTCTCCAACTACAAGCGCTGCTCCAACCACCACCAGCGCTGCTCCAACCACCACCAGCGCTTCTACAACCACCACGAGCACCCCTCCAACCACAACTACTGCCGCACCAACCACAATCTCCTCTCCAACCACCACGACTACTGCTCCAACCACCACAGTCACTCCAACCACTACCAGTGCTTCTCGAACTACAAGCACTGCTCCAACAACCACAAGCGCTTCTACAACCACCACTGCTGCTCCAACCACTACTGGTGCCGCTCCAACTACAAGCGCTGCTCCAACCACCACGAGCACCCCTCCAACCACAACTACTGCCGCACCAACCACAATCTCCTCTCCAACCACCACAGTCACTCCAACCACTACGAGCGCTTCTACAACCACCACGAGCACCCCTCAAACCACCACAGTTGCTCCAACCACTAGTAGTACTTCTCCAACTACAAGCGCTGCTCCAACCAGCAAGAGCGCCACATCAACTACAAGCACTGCTCCAA
>NC_060162.1:335074-335480 GCF_021292245.1 Micropterus dolomieu
GAGAGAGTGGCATAAAGGGGGAGAAAGGTATGAGGGGTAAGGGGGAGAGGCCAACACATTATCTGGCAAGCGCTGCTCCAACCACCAAAGGGCATGAAAGAGAGATCGCCATAAAGGGGGAGAAAGGGATGGCGGGTAAGGGGGAGAGGCCTACACATTATCTGGCAAGCGCTGCTCCAACCACCAAAGGGCATGAAAGAGAGAGTGGCATAAAGGGGGAGAAAGGGATGAGGAGTGAAGGGGAGAGGCCTACACATTATCTGGCAAGCGCTGCTCCAACCACCAAAGGGCATGAAAAAGAGACAGTGATAAAGGGGGAGAAAGGGATGAGGGGTAAGGGGGAGAGGCCAACACATTATCTGGCAAGCGCTGCTCCAACCACTAAAGGGCATGAAAAAGAGACAGT
>NC_060162.1:335500-345015 GCF_021292245.1 Micropterus dolomieu
AAGGGGGAGAGGCCAACACATTATCTGGCAAGCGCTGCTCCAACCACTAAAGGGCATGAAAAAGAGACAGTGATAAAGGGGGAGAAAGGGATGAGGGGTAAGGGGGAGAGGCCTACACATTATCTGGCAAGCGCTGCTCCAACCACTAAAGGGCATGAAAAAGAGACAGTGATAAAGGGGGAGAAAGGGATGAGGGGTAAGGGGGAGAGGTCAACACATTATCTAGCAAGCGCTGCTCCAACCACCAAAGGGCATGAAAGAGAGACAGTGATAAAGAGGGAGAAAGGGATGGGGGGTAAGGGGGAGAGGTCAACACATTATCTAGCAAGCGCTGCTCCAACCACCAAAGGGCATGAAAGAGAGATCGGCATAAAGAGGGAGAAAGGGATGGGGGTTAAGGGGGAGAGGCCTACACATTATCTAGCAAGCGCTGCTCCAACCACCAAAGGGCATGAAAGAGAGACAGTGAGGGAGAAAGGGATGTATAAACACAGAGGTACAGACAGTAAAGGTGATGTTGGTACCGACTGAAAGAATAATGGTAGTAATGTTCATGAAAATAATAATAATAAAAATAACAACAGCATTAGTAATATAAATTGTAGCAGAGGTGGTCAAGCAGGAACACGGGGGTAGCAGGTGACTCGCAACCACAGAACCAGACTCCACAGCTCCAGAGTCAGAAAACCTACAGAGAGCGATAGGAGGAGAGGAGAGTGATAAGAAAGCACAAGACTAGTTGTTCAAGTTAGTAAAATGTATTTATGGGATCAGGTTGCATACAGAGGGAGAGAAGGAGGAGCAGAGAGGAGCTCAGTTTATCATGTAAAGTACCCAAGAAGTCTAGGTCTACAGCAGCATAATTAAGGTATTGTTCGGAACTCACCTGAACCTCCAACCAACTCCAACACACACAAGTACCACAGCCGCTCCAAACAACACTAGTTCTGCTGCTGCAACAAGCAAGACTGCCGCACCAATTACAAGCGCCACTCCAACCACCACGAGTACCGCCTCCACCACTACAGCCTCTCCAACCACCACGAGCACTGCTCCAACCACAGCCACTGCTTTTACTACCACAACTGCCGCTCCAACCACCACAGCCGCTCCAACCACCACAAGTGCTCCTCCATCAACCACCAGTACTCCTCCAACTACAAGCGCTGCTATAACCAGCACGAGAGCTGCTCCAACTACCACAGCAACTCAAACTGCATTCACCTGCAAGCGATGCAGAAAGTACAAGTGTTTCCCCAACCACCACGAGCACCCCTCCAACCTCCACCAGTGCGTCTCCAACTACAAGCACTCCAAAAACTGCCGCTCCAACAACCACCAATGCCGCTTCAAACAACACGAGCACTATAACTACCACAGGAACCCCATTTACATTTATTCATTTAGCTGACGCTTTTATCCAAAGCGACTTACAATTGCTATACATGTCAGAGGTCGCATGCCTCTGGAGCAACGAGGGGTTAAGTGTCTTGCTCAGGGGCTCAGGGACACAATGGTGGATGTCTCACAGTGGGAATCGAACCCAGGTCTCCACACCAAAGGCAAGCATTTTATCTATGCGCCATCACCACCCCCCACTCCAATTACAAGTACCACTCCAATCACAACCAGTGCCCGTCCAAATACGCACCAACCAGCACGAGCAATGCTCCAACTACCACACCAACTGCAAATACAAGCCCCACTTCAACCACCATCATAGTCGCTCCAACCGTCCCCAGTGGTTGGCACTTGTATCTCCAACTACAAGTGCCACTCCAACCAGCACGGACACTGCTGTAATCACCACAAGCACTTTTCCAACCACGAAACACATAGCTCCAACCACCACAAGCACTGCTCCAACTACAAGCGCAGGTCTAACTCCCGCAGGTCCAACCACCGCAGGTCCAACCACCACAACAACTTTGAGTACTGCTCCAACCACCACCACCACCCCTCCAACCACCACCACTGCCGCTCCAAAAACCACCAGTGCCACTCCAGCCAGCATGAGCAATGCTCCAACTACCACAGCAATGCCAACTACAAGCGCCACTCCAACCACCACGAGCACTTTAAAGATACGCTTGTAGTTGGAAAACGCCAGAAAGACTGGTACAACCCCCACAGTCGCTCCAAAACTTCAACTACATGCGCTGCTCCAACCACCACCACCACCATGAGTACCGCTCCAACTACAAGCACTGTTCCACCCAGCATGGGCACTGCTCCAACCACCACAGCCACTCCAACCACCCCCAGTGGTTGACACTTGTAGCTCCAACTACAAGTGGCGCTCCAACCAGCACGGGCACTGCTGCAACCACCACTAGCACCTCTCCAACCACCACAGCCGCAGCTCCAACCACCACAAGCACCGCTTCAACAACTTTGACTACAGTTCCAACCACCATGATCACCCCTACAACCTCTACCAGTGTCGCTACAACTACAAGTGCTCCAACCAGCACGTCCACTGGACCAACTACAACCCCCACTCCAACTGCTCCAACCACCACAGTAGCTCCAACCACCACCAGTGCCGCTACAACACAAGCACCACTCCAACCACAACGAGCACCGCTCCCACTACAAGCGACAATCCAACCACCACCAGTGCCGCTACAACCACAAGCACCACTCCAACCACCACGAGCACCGCTCCCACTAAAAGCAACAATCCAACCACTACAAACACCGCTCTAACCACCACGAGCATGCCTCTAACCAACACAGCCGCTCCAACCACTACAAGTGGCGCTCCAACTACTAGCGCTGCTCCAACTTCCATGAGCACTGCTCCAACCAACACAAGCGCCTCTCCAACCACCACTAGCACTGCTGCAACTACCAGTGCAGCTCCGACCACTATCAGTGCCGCTCCGACTACAAGTTACTCATAGAGTACAAGTGTCTCTCCAACCACCACGAGCACCCTTCGAGCCACCGCAGCCATTCCAACAAATACCAGTGCTGTTCCAACCAAAGGGTCCTCTCCAATCACCTCCCCAGCTGCTCCAACCACCAGTGCCACTTTAAACTCCACAAAGACTGCTACAACCCCCACAGCCGCAGCAGCCACCACCACTGCCGCTCCTACGATAAGAGGTGCTTCATCTACAAGCACCACCACAAGCACTGCTCCAACCACCACAACCGCTCCAACCCCAATTAGAGCCACTCCAACAACAAGTGCTGTTCCAGCTAAATGTGCTGCTCGAACCCCCACGAGCACCACTCCAACCACCACAGCTGCTCCACTCTCCACCAGTATGGCTCAAACTACCACGGACGCTCCACCAGCGCCGCTCCAATTCCAAGCATGCTCTATGCAGGATGGAGTTGTAGCAGCAAAAAAATTTTTTGTGTGTGCTTGCAAAGTGCGCCCTGCTTTATATGTGGCTGTATAACACTAATACAACATGTATGTAAGCATAGAAATTTGGGTGGGGGATTTTGGGGTCCTCCCTCAAGAAAAGTTTTTGCTTTCCAATAAAGAAATATACAACTCCACCTCAGTTTGGACTATTATTATTACCACATCTGTGAATAAAAATTTGGAAAATCTAGTTCAGAATCTGAGTATACTACAGGCAAAAGCTAATTTTGCTAAAGAAGTCTACTGGGGAGGAATTTTACCCATTAGATCTGGGATTAGTAATTTAGTTATTTAATATGACCTCTGAATCATTACAGATAGAATTGTTCTAGTTTGCCTTTCATGTCTTTATTTTGCCAACTTTTTACATATGAATGCATTAACATAAACATAAAGAAGAGAGGTGGTTCTTGTTGCCTATAATTACCAAGCATTTTATTTGTAAAATTAAAATCCTCATTAGTTTAAAAGAGACTATTTGCATCCCATTTGTTTTAACCTCAGCTACTCCTTTTTAACTGCCATTCGATCTTTTTATTTTAATTTAACTATCGCGATGTACAGTATGTGTACAGGACAGAGCTGTAACCTGACAACTTCATGTTAATATTTTCCTCTGCTTACTTTCACCATCACTTTCTGCTGCTCTCACATTCGCTCGCCCATTGGCGCCGCTGCTCTACAGCGCTGTCACATAGATGTCCTTTGATGAATGAGAAGAGGAAGCTAGCCAAAGTCATTAACAGTCGTGGGAAATCTTAGTAGCAGCGCTCATTCATTAAACAGCGACTCTACAAGATTCGTGTGAATGATATGTATCAAAACGGTGATTTTCGCCAAAAAAGTGACTAGTTTGCATGTATGAAAAAAAGATAACAATATTTCGCAATCATCATTACTTTTAGCTGAGAGACAAGGAGGGGCTGAATTTACCAGCTGATCCACAGTCTTAAATATAAATCTAGGATTGATGATCTAGGATCATTAAGGACGCAAGAACACAAATAGCTTGGTGAGGCAGTATGAGTAACGGGTGATTCACAGTTAAAAACTATACATTTGTGGTCAGATACGGTCATGTCCATAGAGGAAATATAACCGTGGTCATACACTGGACTTTTTACCCTGGGTAGGTGTTTGCCCACAGACATGTTGTTTAAAGTTTAAAAAAATATTTTAAAAGTCAGTTGCAGGAACATTGGTGGGGCCGTCAACATGAATATTAAAATCACCACAAAGGACAACTCTGTTATGATTTAGTGATTTATAAAGTTCTGCTAAAAATACTCCAGTTTGGGGGGCGATAAATGATAACAAATATGTTAAATAGTTTAAAAGTGAAAACTTCAAAACTTCTACATATATCATATATATATTATATATTGATATATTTACATATATCAAAAGTCTTTGCCTCACTGCCACTGACTACCACCTGCCGGCATGTAAAGCAATTTCCTACCAGTGCTCTGCCAGAGTTCTCTTCAGTGACAGGTAGTGTGTCCAGGTGTGCTGCATGAAAAATTAATCATTCACGTCATGTGGGATGGACCACACCACATCCTGTATGTTAACAGCTAACATTTCTGAGCCTATTTCTGAGTTTGTTTTGGTAAAGTCTCTCTTAAAAGGAGACACTCTTCTCCAGAAGAGATTGATGTTATCAATTAAACAGACACCGTGAGCCCTGTAGGCGAACTGGAGCCAGTCTTGAAGACCAACGAGTGTTCTGAAGCTGCCATCCCCACGACCAACTGTGGGAATGGGACCAAAGATAAAAACGGACTTCCAACACTGCTTTAGGAGGTTAAAAAGATTTTGTTAGCTCAGTGCTTAGTGAAGAGCTGTGTCATTTGTTCCAACATTGACTATCACTCTTGTGATGGAGGACGGGAGCGATGGCATTAAGTCCTTGAGGTTTTTTAAAAATGTCAGCTGTGGTGGCACCGGGGAAGCAGTGAGTGGTAGCGTTAAAGAAACGTTAATGTTCCCGGTTATATAATCCACAACTCCACAACTCTTGTGTGTTTGGGGAGAACAGGGGAAGAGAAGATGCTGGTTGTGCGGTTTCAGAGCAGGACTCAAACAGGACAACCATGGACCACACCTTCGACGAAGATTGGAAAAACCTTTCCTGGTCTGATGAGTCTTGATTTCAGCTGTGACATTCAGATTGGCATAAACAACATATGTTGTTTATGCAAATCTTTCATATGAAAGCATGGATCCATCTTGCCTTGTATCAACGATTCAAGCTGGTGGTGGCTTTAAAATAAAATCCAACTGAAAAAAAATAGCAGTAGGCTATAAAGTAGGCCATTTTAAAATATATTTTAATTGAAAATATTTGAAAGAAAACATTACCCTAGTTTTATTACGTTTGTTCTTATCTCACCATTTTAATTCTACTTAATTTGCCACCTTCTTTTGGTGTTTTCTCACAAACTACAGTACTGCTCACCATGCCCTTACATGCACATGCCTACACCTGTCTCTTTCCCTCTATCCCTATCTGTCTGCTCTGACTTTATTTGTCAGCAATTTTATAAAGTAAAAACATTTTTCACCTGCAACTGCGTTTTCACGGCAGCAGGTGAGCGGCATGTGGAGGCAGCTTGTTGTTGTCAATTGCAGATAAAGACCACCGTGGTATGAATGACATCGGCACCAACAGCGGTGTTCACTGTTACCTGGTCTGTGCTTTAAAAAATCCACCGTGTCTGTGTCTTCTAAAGTGATACAAGAACACGTCTCTTTTTGTGTGTTTCTCTGCACATGTAAATTGCAAGTGTTATGTCTTCGTCACTCTAGTGAATAACTTCCACGCAACCAGGGGCTGACTGGTTTAATTCAGTTAATTAGAGCCTCAAAGTAAAGTTTACTACAAAACATCTGCAGTAGATTTTTGATGCGTTAACTATATTTTAAGTGGCCTCCAGCAGCAGTCTGTTTACCCTAAATACCACCTTATCTGCTGATATTTCAGTCTAAGGCTAGCACTTGTAACAAATTATCATGAACCAATGACATTTTAAAATAGGCTACTGTCAAAAACACAGGAGCTAACATGAACTGCATGAAAATGACTTGAACTACCTGTATTTTGTTCTTACCTCTGTGGCACTATACCTTCCTCTGCTGCAGCTACAGCAGCTGAATTTAAACCTTTCCAAAAGAGGTCAGCTTATTTTAGCATTTTGCAGCTGCAGACTTTTTTTTGCTTTCTGTAACCTTTTATATTTTTATATAATATTGCCAAAGCTTAATAAAAGATAATACATACTACTACATAATGCAAAAGAATAATTCTTTTAATTAAATAAATAAAATAAAATAAATAAAACAGTACAAGTGTGAGTTTAAATAAATAAATCATTAAAAAGGCATACAGTAATTGTGTGTGTGTTGTGAATTCAATTAATTTGGTTCATCAAAATAAAATAACCCTCTCTCCCCGCCTGAAGCGCCTGCTTCATAGTTTAAGCTAATGATGAGTGTGTACAGGTGTGCTTTATACTCCTCCGGTTATTCCGTCACACCTTACCGTTCTAGCAACAAGCCAATAGGATTGGAGTGATTTCATTCACGTTCAGACCTGCTTCGCCTAGAGGCGTTCCCATAGTGTCGTAACCGACGCAGTCTCTCGTTCCCCTTCTCGGGGAACCAGGGTTACATACGTAACCCGAGACGTTCTTCCCCGCGCGCCAGCATCTGCAAGCTCGGTTGTGGAAATCCAGACAGATGTACTCTCTACCTCTGCTCCTACTAACTCAGCTGCAGCCACAAGGAAGAGGTGCCGATTCTGCCCTGGCCAGACTGATCTCAAAACCAGCATCAGGTGCCAAAATTACATGGCAAACATTTGCAAAAAACATGCCATTACCACCACACACTGCCTATCATGCAAATAAAAGCACATTCACACAGAGACACACACGGACACACACAATGTTTTACTGCGTTTTAATCTTTTATACAAGTTTTGAAATGTTGAAACTAAAGTTTTAAGTTTTAGAAATAAATGTTGACTGTTCTATGTAAATTAATTTATTTTGCTCTTTTACTTACTCTGTGAATAAAATTCCATCCAATGTTGACCTAGGAATATATATCAGTCTGTGATTATCCAAAATAAATAATAATTTCTGCTGTTTTCCTAACAAATTTAATGTAAATGAGGTTTATTGAAATGTAAAATGAATTGGTGATGAGCTGGAATAAAGTTTGCTGACATTGTGTAACACAGAATTGGGTGATAATTTTTTACATTATGCTTTAGAAACAGGCAAACCAGACCGGGTCAGTTTTGTAAAAATAATGCAAAGCTTTTAAAACAGTATCCTGACTCAACTTTGACATATACCAGTCTGTGATAGTCCATCAACATATAGTCCTCTGATTTATACTATTAGTCAAGATAACTTAGAGTTTCTGAATTTTTTAACTAAAAAATAATCAATGAAATTGATTGACCATGATTTCCAAGAAGAAGTGTAAAAATAGTGGTAATGAGTTGGAATGAAGCTGGTAAAGAAGGTGTAACAGAGAAAAGGGTGATAATTTTTACATTATGCTTTATAAACAGACAAACCAGACCGGGTCAATTTTGACCCAGGAGGACAACAAGTTAAGGTTAAAATAATTATAACATTGGAAAAACAGGTTGATGCTGATACTTATTCCTCCGACCTTTAGCCTACTTATCAGCCCTTTTTTAAAAATGATCATTTAAAGAGGTGGTATTATTCTCATTTTCAGGTTCAAAATCTTATTTAGAGGTTGTACCAGAACAGGTTTAAATGGTTTCATTTTCTCATACTGCACATTGCTGCAGCTCCTCTTTTCACCCTGTGTGTTGTTCGCTCCGCTCTTGAGCTACAGAGTGATGCATCTCACTTGTACAAAATCTTTGTTGGGAGTTGCACATGCGCAGGTAAGGACTACTAGCCAATCAGAAGCAGAGAAGGGCGGGTCGTAAGAAACATGGTAGTGTGATCCAAATCAAAGCTGCTTCAGACCGTAACCTAGCAGATGGTATAAGTTACTCACAAGTCCACAACATTAGTGTTCCACATCCAATCACCATATTTCAACTCAATTTTACATAAAAATTGGCCAAACAATTTGAACGATTGCTCAGTAGCTTTCAAATCTGGTGTAACGTTAGCATTATAGCTTAACTTTAGCTGTGTTAGCCAACGTTTACAACAACTCCGCACTTGAACAGTCTGTAAAGTTACATTGCCGTGTTTATTTTAAATATAATTCACAACCAATAAAGCAAACTTACAGGTTGTGAATTTCCAGGAGTTGCATCGTCTTTTAGGACAAAACGTTGAACTGTTGCCGGTGTTCTGACGATCTATGCTGCCTTGCCTAAATATGCTTCAATAGCGCAAATCGATAGACTGGACTCTACTCGGCCCTGCTGCGTTTTCCATTGCAGACAGTACCCAGAGATAGTACGTAGCTTGTCGTCATAGCGACGCCACACACAACTGCCGTGACGTAATGTTCAATGCGACACACACACACCAGCGATCCACACAGCTTTCTCTTTTTTAAGTTAAAACGTTTCAACCTTCCTCAGAATGTAAAGACAGATAAGCGGTTTGAAAAGCTTCCAGCTGTGTTTTCCTCTGCCGTTGTTGCTGCAGCGGTCTGTGTGACGGCGGGAGCAGAGGGCTCTGTGAGCGGGCGGCTGGCCGGCTTCATGCTCCTCCCGCGGGTCACAGCAGGCTTCCCCCGCAGCCGCCTGCAGAGCTCCTCAACTCCCAAAATATTCAAGCATATTTTTTTTCCGCCATCACTTCTCTAAAACTGTCAATATTGGAAATCTACACAGCTGATTTCTCACCTCAAAACTTCTCAGAAGTGGATACGGAAACTGTAAAATATAAAACTTTCTGTTGCCTCTGTCTGGTGCAATGATGATGCAGTGAATAGTGAATATTCTCTCAGACCAGTCAGCAGTCTGTCGTGTTTTCACGTTACATTTTAGTTTCCCTCAGCTCACTTGGATCCTCGACGGAGGTGATATGAAAAAAAGTACCTGGAAGCAGGTACAGGTGCAACATTTCTACAATGGAAACCCAAACAAAGGCGAGTCGAGCCAAAGGGCCTCCGCTCAGAC
>NC_060162.1:345035-360524 GCF_021292245.1 Micropterus dolomieu
CTGACCCCGCCAGCCGCTTGGCAAGCTTTATGACGAGTTTTCATTGTGACGTCACAAGTAAAGGAAGTGAAGGGCTGGACTACAAACGAGCTGTTTTCAGTTCAGAGCAGAGTTTTCTGTGGGAGATGGGAACTCACTTTGGGCTGGACTTTGGGCTTTTTCACTTTGCAAACCTGTTACATGCACAGCAAAGGTTTATAACTCAATAAAGGAGAGGGAAAAGCCAAAAAGCAGAATACCACCTCTTTAATTCAGAACAGTATAAGAATGGATTTAGCTTACATTTTAACTGTGTGTCAACAGCAAACCTACTATATAAAGTAAATAAGTGGAAATACATGTAATAATGTCAGTGTAAAATAAATAAATTCCTGACATCAAACTAAAGAGTGAAGAAGAAATGGCCCTCTGAGATTTCAGACAAAGGTATGAAATGTTAATGTGAAGGTAAATTCTGCTCATGGTTATTATGGGCCAACAGAATGAATGTGCTATATAAATAAAGTTAACTTGACCTATAACAATTTCATTTCAAAAGACATTTCAAAATTACATAATACCGTTTGTACCGACATAGTTTGATGTTGAGGTATGTAAGCGTTTGCTCGTCTCTCTCCCAGCTCCTCCCTCTGCGTTTGCGAGCAGCTCCACAACCTCACAAACTAACAACATGGAGGGACACGGTGCCTGCGACACTGTTGAAGACCTGACTTTCAAAAAGAAAAACAACGGTTCAGTCAGTGTTTCCCACAAAAACACTTTCCTTCGGTGGGCCGCCTTAGGTATATTTGGCGACACATTGTAGCATTTATGTGAGACACACAGAGTTGTAATCGGTGGATATTTTACAAGCACGGACAGTGAACACACCAGTGCAGATGTCATTTGTCAGCTACCACGTGGCTTTTGTTTTGAAAGACTACCTCATCAACATGCGGTTACTGCTGTGATCGCAGTCGCAGGTGAAAAAGATGAGTGCGTTTTTTTCGGTGACTTTATATGACGTAGCCTACTACTGAATGAGGACACACAGGGAGAGAGAGACGGTAAGAAGCAGGGCACGCAGATATGTTTGCAGCAGAGGTACGTTAGGGCTGTGAGAGTGCGGAAAAGAGGTTAAGGGAAAGGAGGCAGATTCAATTCAATTCAAAGTGAACACATAAACAATGTGGACAATGAAGTGAGCTAATTAGTACATTCTAGTACATTCTCTTCATCAGACTGCTCACTTTCTACAATCACCCTCTTTGCATGATTCAGGTTCTGAGTCCTGGTGTCACAGCATCACAGCTTTTGTGGGATCAGGATGTTTCATGCAATGTATGGATCATACTGCTTGATCTCTGGGGAGGACAGCTGGACCATAAGATGATCCAACAGTTTAATAGCCAATTACAATAGTAGCTTGCTAGATAAATGCTAAGTACCCCTGAGCCGGAAAGGGATGTGATTTGATCTGCCTCTGAGCCGGGAACGTTGGTAGTAACAGAGACAGAATGATGTCTGTTGCATTGACACGTCTTTTCCTATGCTGCTGGTTCCGGAAAGCCCGATCGCTATGTGAAAGCACACATAGTTGCAGGATTATGCCAGAAATGTTTTGTGATGGCCTGTACCTTTCGGTTGCACCGTCTATGGGCGTTGCCCATTCATGTAGTTGTGCATGCTCTTTGTGGGAAGTTTCTTATTCGTTCCGCGCCAGAGCCCGCCCAGTTCAGGAAGTGGTAAAATGTTTGGTGTGTGTCTGGGAGCGAGCGGCAGTTGATCACAGAGGAGAGCTGAGGGAAGCAAGAGAGCGTCGGAGCGACACGTTAGATGTCGCTCCAACATCCCCCCCGCATTGACCTACAGCAACGATCCGCACGTCGGCACCTTCTTCATCCGCAACTCAGTAATAACCTCTAAACAACCAGCCATCCATATATTCCAAAACCATCGCCACCAAACCGGTCCAGAATCCACTAACAGTCAAGCAGGTCGTAAGGGCTTCCAACCCCCCCACCTTCAAATTTTGAGCAGTGTGTGCTTTTTTTTCCTCCTTCATGTTGGATTAACATTTGATTTGAGGAACGGAGCAATCTTTATTTGAGGGGCATTTTCTTGCTCTGAAGACTTAATCGTTTTTGAATTGAACTGAACTGCCTGGCTGAATTGAAATGAACTGAACCCTGATAGGAAATTTGAGTTGTGTTTATTGATTTGTGGCACGCTTTTGTTAATATCCATTGTCTTTGTTGAATTTTATAATTGAGTTGTGGTTTTCATTGTTCACTGGTTTCACGCAACGTGAGGGTCCATAACAGCGTATATGTATCCTTTGTGGCACTCGATGGGTAAAAAAATATTATTCTGTATAAAATCATAAAAAATCTTACGTGTCAGGAGAGAAACCTCACTGGCACCCCAAAAGAAACCCGTAAGTCAAACTGTCACATAAAAATGGCACACCAGATGGGACCAATACTAACAAACTAAAAAACGTTGAATGACAACCCAAAGAGGAAATCAATAAAGCACAGACCACAAGTTGCAACGTCAAAGCAAAACTTTATTTTGGGTACCGATAAAACCAACAAGTGCAAAATGGCTGCTTCAAACCGGTTATGGCATGAGGTGGAGGAGCCATCAGCATCAATGTTGCACCTGTTTCACTGTTAACCCCCACTACGTACTTTCTGTTGGATATGGACTTAACTGGACTTCATAAACTTCTGGATACACCACCAATTAAAACTGTGGACTCTCCCTCTCTTAAACCCATTTCTGCTACAGAGGAAACATGTTCTGGAGCTGAGATTCAGCAGCAGCTATACACAATTGTGGAAAACCAAAATCATCTGAGACAAGAGCTAAAAAGAAACATGGAACATATGGCGGAAACGGAAATCACAAATCATACGAACCAAACAGGCTTATCCCTAACAGCCACATTTCAAGAGCAACAAAAAGAGGTGGTCAAACACATGAACAAGCAGTTAGAATATCTACAGACACAATTCAATGCATCCCTTAGTTGGAGATTAAAACACCATCATACAGAACTGCTGAAGGATTTCCTCTCTGTTCTAAACCCCATGTCTGATGCAGTAACTCGCCTGCAGGAGGAGCTGTCTCAATGCAAAAATTCCATCCATTCTCTGTCTGAGAAAATGACCGTAGTTAAAGCCACTACCACATTTGGTCAGGCAAATGTGCAAACTCCCTCTGTCGTTTTTCAAGCGGAAAAGCATGTATCCCAAACCGCCCCAGTTTAGAATCCACTAGGCAACCTGGAATGGCGGATGAGGTTGTAGGATCACCAGGCGGAAGCACCATACCTGGAGAAATAAAAAAAATCGATATACGGGGAAGATTCCCATTAAACTTGAGTTTCCCACTTTTGGAAGACAGAATGATGCACCTGATCCACTTCAATACCTGGTAAGGTGTGAAGATTTCCTCACTCTTAGCCCCCTCTCTGATGAGGAGCTCATCGCAACCATACGTAACGTGCTGCATGGTACTGCAAGAGATTGGTGGGATGTCGCTTGACACAAAATACATACATACATGGAAGGAATTTCATCAACAGTTTCGTGCTGCCTTTCTGTCAGAAGATTATGAAGATGAACTGGCAGAAAGGGTGCGTACTAGAGTTCAAGGAGAAGGAGAGAGCGTCAGAGACTTTGTGTACCAGTCACTATGCAAGAGCTGGAAATCATGTATTGAAGAGGATGAAATCCTTAGAATTTTCTTGAAAAATATTATTCCTCAACTGGCTAGTCAACTAAGTAGTAGCAGTGTTACCACTGTGGATGGACTTGTCCGTTTAGGCCAACAGCTTGAGAAAGACCAGGAAAATCAACTGCAGTACGAGCAGAGGAAAGAATTATTAAAGAAACCGGCAAACCTGCTACCTCTGACTGCTAACACCAAAGAAAATCCTGCCAGACTAAGCCAGCCTAACTATAACAGAAACTGTTGGCGCTGCAATGGTAGTCATGCACCAGCTTCCTGCCCGCAGTGGACCCCGAACAGATCTTCAAGGCCTTCACAGCAGCAAACCACAAGAGCTTCATCTGGCAACCAAGGGAATGCTACACTTGGTTCTCTTCCCACTTCTGGACCTTCTACTCGTTTCGCACCTGATAATTTGCTTCCTTTTCAGTTGAGAGTGCCCCTGAATATTGGACCATGGAAGGGAGCTGTAATCCTTGACACAGGATCTTCCTACACACTGATAAATGAACAGGTGTGGTCAGAAATAAAGGGGCCACAGGACGTCCTGAAACCCTGAAAAAGAGGAACCCTGTACCTAGCCGATGGAGAAGAGAAACAACCGTTAGGATGGAGTGTGACAACACCACCCAGTAACTTTACCCTGTATGCAGGCAAAATAACGCCTGCATGCAGCCTTGCCTTCTCTGTTGTGGTTGGGCTTGACTTAAGCTTTCTTTCCGGCCTGCAGATGGATGTGTCGGAGAGAAGTTACTGGTTTAAATCTGATCAAAAATGCCAGTACCGTTTTTTGGAGGAAACCGCTGGGCAGCTTACCTTCTTTTCTGCTGTGCCTCCTAGGGAACTGCTTTCTCTGCCGTCCAGCCAGGGTCTTTTAAAGACTGCCAGTGACGATGCACATTTGATGAGTTTGGGAAAAATCAACTGCTGTGTCAGCTTCAGGGAAACACAGATGTCTGCACAGCGGCACTGGGATGCACTGGGGTTCTGTCCCATAAAATATTTCTCACTCACAATGTGCCCATTAAACAACAGCCATATCGTGTATCACCAACCAATCAGACAATCAAAGAGCATGTGGAGGAAATGTTGAAAAATAACATCATAGAGCCATCCACCTCACCTTGTGCAGCTCCAGTGGTCTTGGTACCAAAATAATGATCCCAAACCACGGTTTTGCGTGGATTACAGAAAACTAAATGCAGCTACTCACACCGACACTTACCCTTTACCAAATATACAGGAAATATTGGAATCATTGGCAGGAGCTGTTGTGTTCACCACTCTGGACCTTAACAGTGGGTACTGGCAAGTGCGAATGGACATGGACAGTAAAGAGAAAACTGCTTTCATTTGTCCCCTTGGCCTCTATCAGTTCACGGTGATGCCTTTTGGGCTTAAAAATGCCCCAGCTACGTTCCAACGGCTGATGGAACAAGTACTTGGAGAGCTACAAGGAGCAACTTGTTTGGTGTATCTAGATGACATTGTCATCTATTTAGATACCATTGAGCAGCACCAATATGATGTCCAAGCAGTTTTGGATAAGCTCCAAGAGGCTAGGCTAACAGTAAATATGAAGAAAAGCCAGTTTTTCCAGACCTCCTTGAAGTTTCTGGGTCATGTTGTGTCATCTGCCGGAGTCGAGGTTGACACAGAAAGGACCAATGCAGTAGTGGATTTCCCTGTACCTCAGAACATAAAAGATCTACAAAGGTTTCTCGGAATGGCTGGATGGTACCACCGGTTTGTGCCCCAATATTCACAGCTCAAAGAATCACTTAACACCCTTAGGCGTAAAGGAGCAAATTTCATCTGGACTTCGTCTTGTCAGAAAGCTTTCGATTCCCTGAAACAGCTTTTGGTGGCACCCCCAATCTTGGGGCATCCTGACTTTAAACTTCCATTTGTCGTTTATACTGATGCTAGTGATGCTGGTTTGGGAGCAGTCTTAGCTCAACAGACTGGGCTCGGTACAGAACAAGTCCTAGCTTTTGCCAGTTGTACCTTAAACCAGGCTGAAAGAAATTACTCAACAACGGAGCAGGGATGCCTAGCTGTCGTCTGGGGTCTGGAGAAGTGGAGATATTATTTGGAAGGAAGACATTTCACTGTAGTTACCGATCATTCATCGCTTGTCTGGGTCTTTAAAACCCAAAAGCCCAGCTCCCGACTGATCCGGTGGGCACTCCACCTCCAAGAGTTCTCTTTCATGGTAGAATACCGAAAGGGAAAATACAATACAGATGCACTGTCGAGAGCCCATGTGCTGGGAATCTCTACCTTATTGTCTTTGTCGACTATTTCACCAGATTGGTGGAAATGTTTCCCCTACAGAAGGCAACGGCACAGACAGTGTCTCAAACCTTAACCAGGGACATTCTGAGTCGGTGGGGGGTACCAACCTACATTCTCTCGGACCAAGGACCCCAGTTTGTCTCGTCAGTTTTTGAGGAAACCTGTAAGTGGTGGAACCTCCATCAAAAAAGGACCTCGCCATACCATCCTCAAACTAACTTGACGGAGAGGGTCAATCGCAACATAAAATCCATGATAGCTTCGTATGTGGAGGAGAAGCATAAGCACTGGGACAAATACCTACCAGAATTTCGTTTTGCTCTTAACTCAGCAGTGCATGAGTCAACTGGAGTTACCCCTGCAGAGCTCAAATTGGGTCGACCTTTGAAAGGACCTTTAAATGCTGAGCTTAGCCCACAACTATGTAACCCGGAAACCCTGGCATATGCTACCGCTAACCATATTGCACAGTTCAAGAAAATGGTACAAGGTAACCTGGAAAAAGCAAGACGACAAATAAGGAATTACGACCACAGGAGGCGGGACAGCCATTTAGAGGATAGAGATCGTGTTTGGGTCCATACTCACCCTTATTCAAAGGCTGATCTGGTCTTTTTCCGCTAAACTTGCTCCATGATGGAAATGCCCCTATCGTGTCTTCAGGAAAGTTGGTCCCTTAAACTATGAGGTAGTCGGGAGAGCAGTGGAGAAGATCTACGTATTGTTAACGTGGCCCGACTAAAACCATGCTATCCCACAGATGAGGAAGTGGACAGAGAACAACGTAAAAGGATATAAATATTTGAAGAAAAGCCATGAGGAGGATTTCTCTGGGTTCTCTGTCTCAAGTATGGAGGAAGATAGTAATATCAAAAGAAAAAAGTAAAGTAAAAGTAAATTGAACACTGTTCCTAGATTAGAAAATGTTAAAAAAAAATGAGAAAAAATCTGCCAGAGTTTTGTTTTTTTCTTTCTCCATCGGGGGAGGTGTTTTTTTGTTTTTTTTTTGAACTGGGCGGGCTCTGGCGGTGCAACCGAAAGGTGCAGGCCATCACAGTTTGTTCAGTATGAATGTGCGAATGCAGCAAATTGGGAGATATTCTTTCTGTGTTTATTGCGAGAGGCTACACTCACTCCCCTCCTTTTCTCTCGACTCCTACACCCTGACGCCCACCCACCTGCAAATCTAAGCCAATGAACAACAACGTAACTTGAAATGAATTTAAACAACAACCAACGAAGCCCGCTAATCTGTGTTTGCACTGTTTCACATCCCTTAGTACAATGGGGACCAATGGACTACTTTTCTCATTATCATTTCTCATTTTTTCTCCAAATATCATTCTGCAAATGTAAGAGAACACAGATAGATTGATCTCATTCATTTTGTGTTTGTGTCGAATATTTCTTTAAGAACATGACTTTTGATATTTACGAAAATAAATATTATATTCTTTTATGAAAAGTTTGATATTCATTGTAAAGAAAAGCTTATATATTTGAACCTCTTTAACTGAGCCTATATGCAAAATGTTACATTCACAAATACAACATTTCAATATAAATCATACGGGCTACTTTGTTAACCTGTGAATGGTCACGTGACAATGTTAGTGTAGTTAACACATGTTAACCGGCGAACACAAATTGAAAGACACACCTTCAACAAGCCAACATCGGTGCTCACTCGGCATCTCACTACCACTCCGCCCTCACTGGTTTCAGATGGCACTCAGTGTGGCAGACCCTTCGCATGAACATGCAAACGCAGTGGAAGAAGGTAGGGAGAGGGAGGAGCAAGCAGTTTCGGCCCTTACAGTCTTTCCACTGAGGGACACTGCTGTGTAGGCTTGTTCCATGCAGTTGGAGATTATCCACTGTGCATGCGCAAAACAGAAGTGGGAAATGAGAAAACAAATAGCCTAAAGAAAACTGTAAACCAACAAAAGGATCTCCTTGTGCACAGCCAGTGTGATCGTCAGGTGCAGGTTGGTAGCAAGAACATTTAAAGTAAAACAGTGAAACAGACCACCGCATGCTGAAAAACACGTTTCACCTGTAGCTCCCTCTGATTGTTGCTCACGCAGAACAAAGATTCAGTAAAGTTTTTCAGTGTGCGGTGGTCAAATGTACCTGTTTTGCTTTCATTGTATTTTTAGAGTTTGTAATAACATAATAGTCTTTGTTGGAGCCACAATGGGTGCTTTTTGTTTTTGAACACTGGTTCATTCTGAGGTATGCCACACCAAAAGAAGGCAGTGACAACTTGGTGGTGGGTCATGTCACACAATCATGTCATATGAAGACGGGGGTGGGCTCAGTATGTTTGAATCATAGGAGAGATGTAATGGTTCTTACTGCAAACTCACAACTAAGTCACACTTTTCAGGTAAATATTGCACAACTGAGAACTAATGAGAATCAAGCCAAGAAAAGAAGAACAAAAGTTATGCATGTTAAGAACTCATCAATGTAGAACTTCAATCACCACGTGGCTATGTCAGTATCGGGCCAATTAGTCACTGCAGTTACTAGTTAAGAACTTTTTTATGACTGTTGACTATTTAATACAGATGACGTTGTTCTTCCAACTCCTCCCAAAATGACAGATGCACAGTTTGGTAGGTGGTTGTGTGAAACCAGTTTTGTCTTTGATTGGGTATCAAATATTTTGAAGTTTAGTATGCCATACCAGAACTGAAGGGTTACAATTTGAATTGAATGCCACAAAATATAAATTTCAATTGTCTTTTATGTTAATGTACACTGTTAACGTTGCTTATGTTGACTAACCAAATATGTGTAAAGTAATTTTGAATTATTGACCTATTAACCCATCCCAGTGTCTAAATCCTCTAAAAATGCAGAAAGAACCCAAATGGACATCCCCTCAAGCCCTCAATCTCAATCCTTGGCACACAGTGGTAGCAGGAGTTCCCCTGAGTCTCTTTCTAATGGTCGAAGTCATTTAATTTAAATATGATCAAAAGTGCAATATTGCCAATATAAATAAAGCACTGTTTTATGTTATTGTTATCATTAGATTTTATTTGGTATGGACATCTCAATTACACTGGACAAAGTGCTTTAGCACTTCCAGATGTAAGAAAATATTTCATGTACTGACCCAGTAAAAATTGAAATTGATCACAAAATGATCATTCCCATTACTTTGAATTGTACTTCATTTGCAATACCTGCTGTAGAAAATTCTTTATTTAATTTTTTTAAACCAGATCATTCAGCCCTTGCCAAGAGAGTCTGTCCAGATCCCTTTCTCAGAGACAGCGTGAGGGTTCCTCAGGGTCTTCCACTCATGGACGGAGGTATTTAATTTAAATATGATCAAAATTACAATATTGTCAGTATAAATGAAGCACTGTAAAGCTGCAGTCTGAACTACACATCTTTCAGATGTAAGAAAATGTTTGGCACAGACCTCAACAAATGTCACATGAGATATATTTATATATAGATTTTATTTTTTTTAAATAAAAACTGCAATGCAAAATGATCATTCCCACTAATTTGAGAATTAGACTTCAATTGCAATAATAGTCATAGCAATGTCCTTTTTAACTTATGAATTTTTTTTAACCATATAATTTAGCCGTAGCTGAAGGAGTCTGTTCAAGTCAATTTTACAGAAACGGAGGCGGAGTTCCTCAAGGAGCAGTAAGAGGTGAGGGTGTTGTTAGGAACATATTCTGGCATATGGGAAAAAAATGCTGGAGCTCTTTAAGATACCTTTATCTGTCTTGGGTGTGCTTGTACATGACCTTTGTGGGTTGCATACTATGCAACCCATTTTCTCCATCAGTGACACCCCAAGAACGATTATCGACCGCAGCCTTAGGCAGCCTCCTGAGAAGTCTATGAGAGCTGAAAGGGATCCCCCAAATACAGCCAAAGTGATGTCGACGCATGCACACTCAAACAAATTGAGGAAGGATGTCTGAAAAAAGTAATTTTATTCTCTTATTTTTGCTGACAAATAATTAGGAGTCTTCCAGTGTCCCTAGCATTTGCGTGAAACAAATGAAAATAGTCTAAATACAAGTTACTTTTTAGGTGTCTTATTTTTAGTGTATGAGATTTATTTGGAATAGAAATTAGATATAGACCAGACTAGAAATTATTCTATATTCTTGGTAAAATTTTGAGTTTTTGCAGTGCATTTTTATTGGGCAAATGAAAACACTATGATTTTGTGGTGTAGAGCGTACTCACTACATTATAAAAATAATTATCAGTCGCTTCTTTTTTGGCTAGAATTCTTCAGCTCCTTGGCGAAATCAAGGATACAATTCACGCTGCTGGAACAAGTTATGAAGTGAAGGCGGCAAACACTGAAGAAGAGCTCGAAGCTTTAAAGCAGTGGTTTTCAACCTTTTTTGGGCCAGCGCCCCCCTATCCATTATCTAGGTCCCTTACCGCCCCCCATCAATAAAGATGTTTGCTATTTGCCCTGAATATTGTTGATTTTTTTTATTGTTACTATTGTTATTAAAAAAGGAGAAAGAAGGTAAAAGAGGAAAAAGGTAAAAGAAAAAAAGCCACATGAAAAGTAATTATATTTATCTAATAAGTGAATGTTCCTCCCAGAAACTCTCTGAAGCCAGATACTGAAGCTGGGGGTATGGGGTCCTCCCCCAGAAGATTTTGAGCATTAAACACTTAATTTGCTGCATTCTGGTGAAAATTTCTCTTCCAATTTCTGCACCAATTTATGGAGGAAATGTCTAAAAATTCAGGTGTCAGGTAACAATTCAAAATATATAATATAATGTAGTGAGGCTCTCAGGCATTCTTATTGCTTTGAAATATTTTTCTCCTGTAGATCAACTTATTTAATATCATCCCTGCTGAGTCAACACATATGATTAAGTCTCACCTCCTCTTTTGAGTGGAATTAACCTATTTAAATGTGTTTGTTCATCTCAGTAATAAATTAATCATTAGCCTATTTAAAGAGAATTCAGAATATTTTACTACACGCCCTGTACTGCATTATGTTACTGATTCGCTGGAAGTTTCCCCTCCGTCTAACAGACAAACCCGAATGAGACGAGGAGGCGCTCATGTCGGGGGAAACGAAACTAACCGACACCTGTGATCAGACAGAAAGCTCAGGAACAAAAACACACACGTTAACTTCAGCATCTCTGATAAAGCGCCGCTTACAATCCCCAACAGAGTGAGACAGGGCTTCAGTTTCTAACGTTACATTTTTATAGCCTACTGAAACTACAGTATATGTCCGCTTTGGCACAAACTGTCTGCGACTCACAGCGCGAGGCGGGTCCACGTCACTCGCTGGCGTCGCAGCCAAGTTTCTTTCAGGGTGAATCCGAGGGCAGAATATCCCTCTTAGAAATGTGGAACCACTGAGATAACGAGACGTTCACGGTGTGTTGCTCAGAGAAATAAACACTTTTCCACCAAGAAAGACAGCGTCAGTTTTCCAGAGTTTACACAGTAAACGCCATGTGGGTAAAATTTTAGAGACGATACTCCGACGTCCCGTGAAGGCAGCACGAAGCTGACGGAGATAAAAATCCACAGTCTCGTCCAGTCAGTGTCAGGATGTGTGTGGTGAGGCAGGTTGGTGGACCCAAATGCAGGACTCAAGGCTGACAGGTACAGTTCAAGGGTTTTAATGCAAAACACCATTCATGAACAACAAGGAACACAGACTGAAGCAATGATAAAACAGAACTCAGATAGACAGAGGCAAAACGCAGAAGCACACAGACCGGGAGTGAACACTTAACACATAAACTAAGGTACAGGACTAAGAACTAAGATACGAGACAAGACAGATACTAAGTAACTTAAAGATGTGGATAACCACAAAACCAGACACACCTGCACAAACACACAGAGTAAACTAGACACCAGACATGACTGAAACCCAAAACACAGACAGACTACATAAAAAAACGCAACACAGAAGTACAAGGACAAGGAGTAAATACTACGACATAAATACCAGACTGGGAACTAAGACATGGAACTGAAACACAGACTAAATAGTCACTACAAACCCAAACCCTCAGAAAGAAAACCCGAAAACACAGCACACGGGACAGGGACAGTGGACTAAACTGGCAGGTTTTAATGTTGCAGAACACAGTTTTTTGCAAGTAGTTTAAAGTTTAAACTCCTATTGTTGTGAATCTTAAGTGTAAGTGTGCCTTCCAAACAACAAACACCCCCCCCTTCCAAAATATTGGTTCCAGCGCCCCCCATCGTCCTCGGAACGCCCCCTGGGCCCCGTCGAGAAACACTACTTTAGAGAATCGCCTGGAGGACAAGAATGAGGATGCAGCACTGGTTACTACCAACTGGCTTTTGTTGCTCGCCCAAGCACATGATTATCAATGACCTTGCACGTTGAGAAATACTAATTTATATACTTGAAACATTGGCAATGCCACAAAAGTTGATATATTTTAATTTGAGAGGTTAGCGTTTGCTAGTAGTGATCTGTTTTATTATTTTTTTCCCTCATCAGACGCTGTCTTGAGCTCATTTGATACAACTACAACAAAAGTAGACGAATACATGGCCAAATACTTGAAATACGCACCAGAGGATGGGTGGCGTTTGCAGAAAGAAGTAACAAGAAGGGAAGATTTAACTAGCCGTGTTCAATGTTGCTCAATGTTTGGGCCGGTTTAATAAAGGTTAAAATTCGACACGTGTAAAATTATGTTGTGTGAAATGTTGGCACACTTGCAGCCATGTAATAAAGCATGTTTCTTACGTCAGTGAAATGTTTATTAATGTTTATTCTTCCTGGTCTTGCTTTGACCAATTGGCTTCTTCCTAGCTGACTGTGTGTGTCCACAAACTTAGTGTTTATGTATCCATTTCAAGGTGTTTGGTGAACACATCACTACTTTAGTGAAAACAGTTTAACAAAATAAACTATGTTGAAAAGCAGGATTTGGATTTTTAAAATTCAATGGTTATCCAACACTGGCACCTGAGGTTGATTCAACAGTGACTCGATGTTAAAATGCCACCTGGGTTCTATTTGTTATTATTATTTTGCTTCTTTAATGCCCCACGATATTTGTAGTGACTACTATGGAAACGTTGACAGCATGACTGACAGCAGCCTCTCTAATCTTGAAAGTAAATCATTAAATAAAACACTCATACTGCAATAAAACAGAAAATAATTAAACCACTGCAAAGAGACATGTGACCTGCGACCGGTTTCTAATAATGCAGCGCAGTGAGGATCCAGATGTTTCATAGAGGAGACAGCATCTGTCTGTCTGTTAACAGACTCCAGTCTGCTTCACTGATAAAGCACAGAGCTGCAGAGGAACATCAGGCTTCATGAGACAGTTTTTGTCCATATCCCCCCTCTGCTGTGCGTCTGCAGTTCAATCAGTCAGCTGATGCTTTTTATAATGTGCCATTCATCCGCTATTGTGATAGCAAGGCACATATCATAAACAATTTATCATCAACTTATTCAACCAAGGTACAAGTTTAATAAACACAAATGTGTGTAGTCACTTACGACGACGTAGGCTAATAGGCTCCAATTATTAGAATTATTACATTACATTATTTACATTAATTAGAGTTGGTGTGCCATCGACCCTCTGCCTTAGAAAGAAGCCGTTTTAATTGCAAAAGCGGTGAAACCAGAACTAAGCTTAATAATAAAATATGATCTGGTTAATTAGTCTTACTGGCTGGCATTTGACACCAAGGCTATTTTTCAAAATCACATCAGTATGGATGGATTGAGGCTAATTGTGCTAAATGGTAATCTATGACTACAAAGGTGCAAATCCTCGTTCTCATTTGTTCAAATGTTGGCAGTCTTGAGTAAAAAACTAAGCCTAACTAGACCATATCAGGTGTGATGAGTCTTTAAACACAGCAGGATGAACTCAGTGGAGTTCTGTTTTCTCCAGAGGCTCCAGGCGATCACAGCTGAGGGAGCTGCAGGGCGACACCTGCTGCTCATGTTCTGTAAATCATTCTCGTGTGCTTGCTGTTGGTTCGATGCCGTCGATCTTTATAATATTAGGAACACAGTATTTAATAAAATGAGCCTTAATCTGTGAGGCTAGACTAAATAACAGAATCACCTTTGTTTAATTCATTACAGTTGAATCACCACAAACTACATGCTCCAAACTGATCATACAGCTCAATCGCCACCTCTCATAAACTGTTAATCTCTTAATCATGAAGGCGGATTTATTGCATTATGTCGCTAATAAGTGCATAATTTTGTGTAGACATTGCATCGTCTTAAGGCAAAGAGAGAGAGCAGTAATTCTTTGGTAGAACCTTAATTTTGAAGAGTAGCCTGAAGCACAGACAGAACTGATAGAGCACACTGTCCAATCAGAAGCAAAGGGTTGATGAAGTCCCACCCACCAATGAAAGGAAATATTGAGGAATGCATTTGTTTTGTCAGTAAGAATGAAAAAGGAGACACTGTGCTGAATTCAGTTGTTTGTTGTTTTTTCACTTTGTTTCTGGTTTCTGCCTGTTAATTATACCAAAAAAACAAACGTACCTTGGTCATCAGGGTCCGTGTAGAGACTTGATGGAGTTTGTGTCTGCACACGTGCGCTGTTCTGTTACTAAGAAAGTCTCAGTTATCAGAGCATCAGATTCTCTCTGCAGCTGTTTAACAAACACCTGCACATGAAGAATTACAGGTTTCTGTGTCCTGCTCAGAGGATCATTTCTACTGGCACAATACTCATTATCTGCTTTTATTTTTATTGATTCTGGTTGTGAATTCTTTATTGAATAACCCAGAATATAATGTCTTGCGATTTATTAGGCTAAAGGTTTAAGAGAAACTGAAATGACGTTACTCTAAGTCGATGCTCAGTTTTAGGCTTTCAGTTTATTTCTCTTCTGATATCCTTTAACACCAGCCTACTGCATAGGCAACATTTGTGTAGGAGCCATACACTGGGTTTGTTTGAGTTTTTATTGGGTTTCCTCTCTTTTCTTTGCACTGTAGTGTACATGCACGCGCATCGTCACGTCATCAGTTACTGTGGGTGTGACCGGAGGCGTGGTGTCTGTATTAATGTGTGTGTGTGTGTGTGTGTGTGTTCACCTGTGAGGAAGCTTGGGTTGATAATGGCTGCAGGGTGAGCACGGGGAAGAACTTTCTGTTGACCGTTACCATCGTCGTCAACATCTTTCACTGATGTCTCTGAGGTACCTTTTGCACTACTTACAACATGCATCACTCAAAGTAAGTGATTGGTTTTCTATGTATGTGAAATAGCGTAATAAAGAGACTCAATATGTACGATGGTTCAGCGTGACGCGTCTTCAGTGTAAATCCTCATGTTTCAGCCTGCTGTGGCGTTTTAGTTGTTTTGGTGGGTCTGGTCTGTTTGTTTTAGTGGAATACGCCGCAATATTGTGTCAACAGAAAGTTGTTGTTGCGCTGATTCAAACGTATTGTCG
>NC_060162.1:360624-372221 GCF_021292245.1 Micropterus dolomieu
CGTTAAAGTACGAAGTGTGTAAATCATCCAAAAATGGCCATAAAATTCAAAATGGCCGACTTCCTGTTGACTTTAGGCTATGGGTTCTTGAGGCTTTTTTGTGCGTCTTGACATGATACATGTCCCCAGAAAATTTCGTAGATGTAGGTTGAACGTGAACGAGGGGCTAATTTTTTCCAATTTTCTAGGTGGCGCTAGCGAGTCATTTTGCAACGCCCATGTGCGAAACTTGTAGAATACGAAATTTTTCACCGGTTCTGACATGTTTGCAAATTTTGGTGAGTTTTCGAGAATGTTTAGGCCATGTCAGTTGAGCCTACTTTGCAGAAAAAAGAAAAAAAAAAAAAAAAAAAAAAAAAAAATATAATCCGAGCAAATTCAATAGGGACCTCACACGGTCGTGCTCGGGCCCTAAAAAAAAAAAAAATAATCCGAGCAAATTCAATAGGGACCTCACACGGTCGTGCTCGGGCCCTAATTAATCCGAGCAAATTCAATAGGGACCTCGCACGGTCGTGCTCGGGCCCTAATAATCCGAGCAAATTCAATAGGGACCTCACACGGTCGTGCTCGGGCCCTAATAAAAAGCAAGTAAGTTGCTGGAAACGAAGGAAGACGAGGTCGCGTCGCTTCGCGCGTGTAGCTTGAAACGAACCGGACCGAACTTTTTAGGGTGTCGCCGGGAGGGGGAGCACGCTGAGCGCGTGCCGAAGTGCAGGTGAAGAGGGCAAGAGACAAGAGGACAAGAGGAACAAGAGAGCGAGTGTCTTTTTTAACTTTTGAATATGTCTATTCAAAAATCTATTTGCACATATTATAATCAAACCTTAATTGTCAAACGGTTATACCGTTCTTAGTTTAAGGATTTGATAAAAGGGAAAATAAATGTCAGTAGTTCAACCTTAAGGTTAGCATTTTATGAATCATATCAGGTGAGAGGACCTTAACTGGCTTCCTGGATAATATTGGTGGTTACACATTCTTACTTACAGATTATGACCAGGTAAATACAGAGTGACATTCATACATTAAACGGCATTTCAGAACGATGGCATGTAATACTTATTTTGTCCACTTGGAGGAGCTCTGGTTCCATGATGATAGCTTTGATTAATCCTAAAGCAACCTTTTGCTCAGGAGCTGGGAAATTTAGTTATTTAACATTAAATTTGAGCTGGAAAATGAATCGAGTAGTATAGGAAGACATTTCTTTATCATATCATTTCTAAAGGAAGTGTCAGAAAGTGTTGGGAACAACATCAAAGGAAGAAATGTCAGGGATCCTTGCTGAAAGTTAAAACACTGCAAAATTAACTTATTTAGATTCTTTTCAACAACAAATATCAACACCAACATGGAAACATAACTACTCAAATGGAGTGGGGAGACCTAGTTAAGTAACTTAAAGATTATTTAATTAAACAAGGTAATGCTTTGAGTTTTGAGGAGACAGAACTCCTGGTTTACACAAAGGAGTTCAGGGCTGTTCAGTTTCTCACGCCTGGCTGTGAGAGGAGAATATCCTTTGATGCGAGGTAATTAAACAAAGAGGGAGGGCAGTTGCCATGGTTACGTGTGTGTGTGTGTGTGGGGGGCAGTTAAGAGTTCTGATAGGCTGTTCAGGAGAAAGTTAATTTCTGGGTAGTGTTTCTTTGTCATTTTAACAGTCAAGCACCGAGCCTTATCTGGCTGCTGCCAAAGGTGCCAGTTTCACCACCGAACTGCCCAGAAACAGCACTTAGGGAAAGCAAACCTTTCACCTCCTCCTTTGGTCGCTTCAGCTGTCTGTTGAGGGTTGATATCTCAAACCCCCTCCTTTTCTTTCTCTCAGGGACAGGGAAAGACTTTGGGATCCCCAAATTGATTTGATATAAAATGAACTAATCCACACTGGCTCGTTCACAACATTATCTAACCAATTTATATTAAAATCTCCAAGAAAATTTAACAGTTTAAACAATTCATCCAAATCACGATAAAATGAAACATCATGTGATGGAGGATTGTATATGCCGTTTATTTTTAGTCATAAGTTGTGAGCGTGTAAAACATGCTCACGAGCAAATTATGTTATTCCGCCTGGTTTGCTCTCAAAGGATAACTCTGCTTGCACAGTGGAATCCTGCTCGCTCAGCTGATTTCTGCTCGCTCGAGTCTACATGACTTTTAACAATTTGGGGGCGGAAACCAAGGAGGGCACTGACCCTCTTATGATTGGTCACTTTCAACGTGATCACAACCAGAGCCCTTAATTAAGACAGTTAAGACACTCTTTGATTTCGCTGCCACGCGATCACGTCCTCCTTGCAGCTCTCAGTAGTTCCAACCAATCCGCGCTGTCAACCACTTTGAACGGTTTCAGGTGCGACAGACACCAGCAGCGACTATATTTGCAGCGGTTTTCGGATAAATATTGAGACATAATGTGTTTTGATTACTATCCTTCTACTTACATATGATAGCCTAAAGCATTATTATCCGTTTGGGTTTAATTTTGGAGGGAAGAGGTGTGACGTTACAACACTAACAGCAGACTATATTTGCAGCACTTTTCGTATAATGTGCATTGATTACTACGTTAACTGTACTTACAGTAGTGATTCTTTTTTTGGAAGGACGGAGAGACGGCATTAACAGTGTTATTTGTTGAAATGCAGATGGTTAGACTGCGGAGTGAATTACTGCTTTGTAATTTATTTTAAAATGGCTATTGTAACGTTACACCTTTATCCTTCCCGAAACACAGGCTAAACTATACCTCAGAACACACAAATACACGCATAGAATGTGCTGCATGTGCAGAATATATATAATTAGTCTACTGTATATCACATGTCCTAATGTACTACTGTGTTAAGACACATCATTGGGGACTGCAGATGTAAATTAGCCTAAGGCTAACTCTGGTGTAATGCATCAAATGTTTACATTTATGTTATTAATTGCACATGGTCCCTTCTAAATAAAAATCAATCAATCACATAAACATCCCCAACAAGTGAATATCAATAAATAACTGAAGCTGCTCAGTTTAAGTCAAGAGAGACGTTTGGTCAATAGTCCAAAATATATAAGGCAACCAATTGCATTCAACAAAACACTTTATAATATATTATCCACAGGGAGAGGGTCAGTGAGGTTGTTTTTGTTGAGGACAGTCCACTGTCAGAAGCAGACCAGGTCATAGGCCCCAGATGAGACCAGGAGCCTGGTGCTGCTGGAAAGAACAGGGAGAAGAAAGATGAAACAGTGTTAATACTTGTTAATACAAGGTTAATACATTTAAGACATTGATTTTAATATTTTAATATAAATAATAATTATAATATACATGGAAAGCCAATGTTTCCCAAATAATTTCATGAGATTGAGATTACACAGTTAGGTCCAGTTGTATCTGAACGTAACTATAACCTTTTTTTCATGGCATTTCAGTGGACTAAAAGTTGTAAGACAAGTTCCTTTACACCTTAATAAAATTGTCATATTTAGTACTACTACTTTGTTGCAAATTCTTTGAATTTAATGACCAAATATTAAACACCAGAAGAGGGACTTAGTGTGCACACAAACAGAGAAAAAGCCAAATCAATCGCTGCAAGGTAAGAAAGTCTGCCCACTTTTAAGGACTCTTCTGCTGCAACACATTTCATTTCTGTTGGAAATATGAAATACAGTCTTCATCAGGAGCGCTCTCTGTAGCCTGCATTCTTGGACTTACTCATCACGTACTGACGTTGTCGTGTAAAAATTCAAGACTTGGACCAGATAAGAAAGCTTGAACTTTTACCAACATTTTTATTAGCAACAAAAACAGACACCAATTAGAATACAAAAGTTCCACCGGAGTGAGTCAGAGATCGGTGCAAAATAGAGTCCCATTCTGTTACCAGAACAGAGACCCGAGTCCACATGAAACCATGTAACGACTGACTTTCACCTCCTTTTATAGCTCTGTTTCTCCTGCTGCACCTGGATCTGGGAAAGTCCCTGACTGCCTGTTCCTCCTCTCTGTGTCCTCTGCATGCACTCCGCTTGATCATGCCATTTCTTCCATAACCTGACTTTTATGGAATAAACTGGTGTTTGTGCTCCGTGCTAGAAACAGGACATTCTTACTGTGATGGACTATATTGATGTATGTTTTGTAATACAATTTGCACTAAACCTGCTTCTATATTTTCCCTCCCTTTTCTCCCAAAGCACACGAGCTTGCTCACAAACACATGTGCTACTGCTGAGCCTGGGCAGTTAGATACAGAAAGGAGCACACACACTCAGAGCTGTAGAGTTTTAACACTGTGATCTAACTTTACACTATAAAATAACACTTTACATGATGACTATGTAGACCACCATTGCTCTAGTAATTAATGATAACAATTTAGGCTAAAATGCTCCAAAATAATTCACAACAACCTCTCATTCTACTACTGATGCCTTAGTATAATGCATAGGGCGTCCTCTGCTGACCATAGTGCGCTCAGCAGGCATGGAATCATCACATCTCAGCAACAGAACAGCATAACTCATGTAAGTGACAAAGTAGTCACATTATGTTCTGAGAACCTTTCACTGAATTCAAAAATTAGGGGGGCAATTTATCTGTCATGTCAAACACCAAGTGCCACACCTGTACTGTTCAGGATTTATTTATGCAGACATACATAGAAGTGGTAATTCACTTACATGTTTTATCACTGAGGTTGTACTTGGTGATGTTGGTGTTGTACTGAGCTGCATTATATCAGAATCAGTTTTATTGCCAGGCATGTGTACACATACGAGAAACTTGACTCAGGATTGGACACTGCTCATGATGTGCTTACTCATACAAAAACACAATAATAAAATAATAATAAAATGAAATAAAATCAGACACAAACTACATTTAGAGGAGTTTCTGATATTTCAGCCCTGTAATTATGTAATTTTAACCTCAGTATTAAACATTTAATTAAATTTACACATTTATGCTCATATGTGTAAATTTTATTAAATAATGGCACAGCTGTTGTATTGAACTGCATTACATTGTAAAGGTGCTCCTATTAAGGCCACTAAGAGCATTCAACACAGTAAGACCAGCAGCTGAAAGGATGTGTAAATGCCTCCATATCTCAAATTATTTCTATGTTTCATGTCACTATATTCATATTTGCATCAATGTGGAAGAAAGTTTGTCCTGGTTATCATTGGCTGGATATGGTATTTGCACTCCACTAACTTACTCTTAAATATACAAGTTTGGCACGTTTCTATGAGGCCTATAAGCAGATCCAGCTGCCAGTTTATTAGGTACACCGAGCTAAAAATAATGCAGTCCTGCAATAATCCTACCTTCATGAAGGTTAAAATATTCAGTTTTAGCTGTTCAGAGGCACTGATTCAACACAGAGAGCTGTTTCTGACAGGGACGTACCTCGTTGATATTTGGATCCTTTGTGGATAACTGGCTTGCTCGCTCATTAAAGTCAGTCTCTGATGGTTTCATATGTCAGCCTCTTCAACAGAAAAACGTTATCTGCTGCAGTTATAACGTTACTTGCTTTTTGTGCTGCTGATCTTATCTGCCGATGCACTGTCCAACAAACAATGTGTGTAACGTTAATGACTGAATTAACGTTAACCAAGGAACAACCTTGCTAGATACAAGCTTGCCATGTTATCTATTTCACATAGCTAACGTTACCGCTCATAGTAACGTTAACGTTACTATGAACTGGCTACTACAGTGCTGCTAACTTCTACTGTAATTCTAATAACCAACTCTATCTACGTACACTTATAACTTGACATTTAAAGTAAATGTCTGCAAACTGACAGGGAGTAACGTTAACTTCATGGTAACTTAGCCAGTTGAAGTGTTGCTCAGGTTAGCTAGCTGCACTTAGAATCTGATGAAATTAGTTAATATCTTCCGAACTAAACTAAAGTTGAACTAAAGCTGGCTACATAAAAACAACTATTGACTAAATTCACAAGAGGTCATTTGATGGGTTAATTATAGTCATTTCATCAACTTACCAGCGAGCGTAGGTTCATCGGACACAACAAAAATGAATGGGATAACTTACAGCGCTGAAACTTCTTCTTTTGTGTTTATTAGCGGTGGGCAAACCAGTTTAATGGTGCATTACCGCCACCAACTGGACTGGAGTGTGGAACGAGACATTAAGCAGCAAAATAAACAAACAAAACTGAAAAATATTTGATCTAAATCAGTTTCTATAAGAAAATTAATTATATAACAATATATCTTGCTTGCGGTTTTCCCCAAGAGACCTGCAGCCTGTTGCACCAGCAATACGTAAGTTCTACCTTAAGTTAGGGTGCAAAGTCCACATTAAACAATATGTTGAAACTAGTTAGTTTGAGACTAAGTAGTTTGTAAGAGAGTTGTGTCGATGTTTCGTTGTACCACAGAGACGTAAGGTGCATCTTAGCTACTCTGGCTTAAAGCCCATACTAATCAAAATAGTGTCGCAGAAAATGACGTTTACGCATCCCATGGCCAATCAGTGAACAGCACTATTCTTCACAGAGTTAATTACAGTTTTGTCATCTGTTTGTCTCTCTCTCTTTCAACATTTGCAATACTGAAGAGGCTAACGGCTAAAAAAAGCAACAAACCAACAAAAAGGGACCTATACAAGGAAATAATTATGATTAGGTGATAACTATGAAACCTTAATCTACAGCTAGTCTCACAGTGACATCGAGTGGCAAAACTGTTAACTACAACATAGACGTAATTTAACTGTGCCCGTAACGAACGGTAAAGTATAACAGGCAGATGAAATTTTAACATTATAACTTATATCCCCCTCATATTTCATTTCTATTTTTTGCCCCCCCCCCACTTTTTTCCAGTGCTTTTGGAGTTGGCTAGGCGAGAAGGTTTACTATGAGTGGCTAGTCAATCAATCACTCCACATCAGACATAATTAAACGGTTGAAACGCAGATAAAAATCGTGTAAGTTAGGCCTAGAAAACATCCGACCCAACGCAAAGGAGATGCTGAGGTGAAAGTTAAGGGAGAAAAAATACGAGTTAGCTAGAGGCAGCTAAGTGACTCGATATCACAGACTTTTCTTCTGTGCTGCTGTTATTACAGCCTACCTGAAGACAGCAGTGAGGGCGCCTGCAGCAGGGTGGGGAGTAACTTGTTACAAGTAACGCAAATTTGCCAAAATAAATACATAAAAATAAGTCATTGCCTTTTCACGTTCCTTTATTATTTATATTTTTACTCTTTAATCCAATAATTTCTTTGGGCCAGTAATCTACTCTTAATTTCACTACATTTTCAATTCATAACTTAACCAGTCTCTGATCTGCATTTTGCTTCATTAACTGAAATGAGCTGTGATCCAGGCTGTGTGCGCTCAGTTACGCAGAAGAGCCCGGTATAATTTGCTCCTCCTCACCCCACCTTTCAAAACGATGCGCCATGGCAACCACTTGACTATTTTATGGAGGACTTTACACCTATTAAGGACTTATGTCTACGGAGCTGGTGCAACCCTTAAAACGTTAGTAGCACGTAAACCCCGACTTAAGTTAGAAATTACGTTCAAACTAGGCTAAGTTTAAACTTACACATAGTTGGTGCAACCCAGTGCTAACAATGATAAATCATGATGTTTTCAACTATTCAGTGTTTGGAACCATCGGCTGCCCCGTGACATTCCACAGTTCCGACAGTGTCGTAACTGTCTTAATTAAGGGCTCTGGTTGTGATCACGATGAAAGTGACCAATCATAAGAGGGTCAGTGCCCTCCTTGGTTTCCACCCCCAAATTGGCAGAATTGGCAGAAATCCATTGTGCAAGCAGAGTTATCCTTTGAGAGCAAACCAGGCGCTCGCTCGCAGAAACCTGTACAACTCTCGGTTGTTGAATTTCTGCGCGAGTGTTGTATTGTGCGCGCGGGAAGGTTAATTTTTGCGCGTGTGGAATAACATAATTTGCTCATGATTACAATATTAAAATTCATCTGGGGGGACAGTGCTATATTTAAGGCTAGACATTCCAAAGATGTGTCCAGTTTGATTTCCTTACATTTAAGAATGTGTCTGACATAAAATAATACGCCCCCTCCCCTGCCAGATGATCTGTCCTCTCTATAACAAACATAGCCAGGAACATCATCATACTTGTTACGATGTTAGGAATAAGCCAGGTTTCACTCAGAGCTAGGAAGTCTAGGTTAGAGTCCGTCAGTAGATGTTGAATCTGATCTCCTTTTGATATTATACTCCGGATGTTCAAGATTCCACCCAGGATACCCTTAGGTTTAGAAACAGAGTCCCAAATCACCTTTACATGATTTACAGTCTGGAAAAATCAAATGATGTTGTTTTCGTGCTGATTGGATATCTGTTTTACATTGTGTTTTTAAAGTTCCATTAGCTGCGCTTATCATCCACTCTGGCAGCTTAGGCTGCTTGTGAAAGTATGATTGTTCACACTCACCAGACAGATCACGTCCATCCGGGTGGAAAACGGGGCAGACAGGTGGGCCGAGGTTCCGTTGGTCGATCGCAACATGCGGCACGCCCCTCAAGCAGAAAGGTCCGCTGATATAACACAGAGTCAGTATTATACTGAGAGCATACAGGCCCACCGTTAGGAATTTTGGACAGGGGGACAAACCAACTTCTTAGTTCTAATACAAACACGGGCAGTTTCAGAGAAGCTCTTGGCCGTTAGCCTTATAGTGACACAGATGGAGTCCCTAACAATCATTTCCAAATTCAGCGTTATAGATTCATCCAGGCCGCGCTCACATGTATATTCAATTACTCAATATGATTATAAAGCACAAAAGGTCAATACCTTTTTTTAATTTAAATTAGACTGTGACAGTTATGTTCCTCATTTTAACTTAAAACAAGGAGAGAGAAAAATGCCCTTCAATGATTTGCTGATTAGAGAACAGTAAAATCAAACATTGTAGAAATGACTGCAAAGCATTAAATCATACAGTTTAATTATGAGTGAACAAATACACATACGTGATCTATCACATTCAGTTTTGAGGACTACAGTAATCAACGTATTGGTCAAATTATGTACTAAACTGAAATACTGTTTAGAGTATATGGCTGTGAGCTGAAATGATGATCATATAAACAGAGGTTTACCACATGTATAGCTTATTCTACTGTAACCATAGTAGCATCTGTATCCTCTGACCTGTGATGTGCTGCTGACTAGTGTTTACTGTAGGGCAGGTTTCTGGAGGCTGTTACAGGGGAACTTGTGGCTGTTACTAATCTTTATTTATATAAAGGGAAACACAAAATTCAGGTGACGATTCCAAATATAACAGAATATAATGCAGTAAAGCTCTCAGGCACTCTGTGTTGCTTTTAGATATAGGCTATCTTTTCTCCTGTAGTTTAACTCTTACAAGGTTGTTTTTGTCATTTTACAACACAGGGCTGCTGTCTAATGAAACAGAAGCTTGTAGTCCCTTCATGCTGCTCACACAGAACTTAACAAATGAATATATTAATCTGAATACAAATTAAATGTGAAAATATTTCCTCATGTCTTTGTCTTGGGAAGTAACCTGTTTAAATATGACTGTGGCACCTTTTCACCTCAATGATATTAAATAATTTTAATTCAGACAGAATCTCCTGCACTTTAGCTCACGTGTTTCAGAAGGTTTCTGCTCATTTGGCCTCTTCAGAACCGTTTGGGACTGTAGGTACTACTGCATGGGAGGAGGAGGTGGATAAACGAAACTTGCTAAATTCAATCAGATGGCAAGTTAGAAATATGTTTTAATGATAATAAAACATTTATTTATCATGTAAATATACCTAAAACGTTTTGGTCTTTAGAAAAGACAGTAATAAAGTGTCTAAGTTGATCCCATTTAAGGGTTGACCATAGACCTTGCATGGGCCCCCCCTAGGCCTTGGGCCGGGGTCATCTGTACCCGTTGACCCCCCCTGACGGCAGGCCTGAGAGCATACCACGTGCCTCTTTTCCCAGCATTTTGTTTGTTGCTGTTTGATGTGTTGTAGGAATATTTGTTTCGCCTCGTGATAGAGTAGATTACAAGATATCCATGTCCAAAGAAATTCCATTTCGGCATTTCCTTTGAGAATGCAGTGTGCTCTGTTAATTTTAGCATTTGTTTTTCCACGTTGTCCACATTAAAGCATTGTCGTAGTGGCACCAGCAGAAGCCAACAGCAGAGCAGCACCTTTATTTATTTATTTATTTAAATTCAGATTTCAGTGTTTTCAGTTAGATTCCTGTTCCTCCTCCTTGTCTCATCTAGTTCAGTCTAGTTCAGGTTCTGCTTCTGTCAGAAGGGGAAACTTGCATTAGCCCAGACTAAAAACTAAACCTTGACTGAAAGACAGACCACATCACTGTCTTGTTTTAAAATGATGTGCGTCCATACATGTGTTGGCTCGTTCTCACAGAGGTTGCCGCTGGAATGCGGCGCAGTTCTCTTTTCCAAGCTGCAGCTTATAAACCCTGTTGGCGTTTAGAAGTAGGCTAAAAAATAGTGGGATGGTTTGAGACGTTTTTATGAATGAAAATAAATCACAAATTTTAGAACTTGAACTTCTTCAGTGCATTTGCAGGAATATTTTTATGGGCTGCTTAAAAAAATAAACTCATCAAGTTTCCTAGTCTGATGCAATAGACAGTCCATTTTTACTCTGATAGCCATCTTGACCTTTCCTCATGAGGACACACAGGAGCTGTGATCCTGCACAACAAAACATCCCCACACTACCATGGATAGTAGTGGTGCAACCCGTGCTATGGATACCTTCCACACGGTGCGGATTGATTACAAAGTTTATGATGATTTATCCTGTTTGACCTCTCAAAATATCCTTTATTCTGGAAATGTCAGAGAACCCAGTTAGATTCTGAATGTGCAGAACTTTGAACATGAGCAGAAAACTGCTGAAACACAGGAGCTATTAAAGTCCAGGAGCTTCTAACTGAATTAAAATGATTTCGTTTATTATTGTTGAGGTAAAAAGGTCCACAGACTCATTTTAAAGAGGTTACCTCAATCAGTCACGTCTGCGTTGATTCAGCAGTGATGATATTAAAAGTTGATATACAGGAGAAACATATCTGAAAGCTGAGAGCTGCTCTGCATTATATTCTGTTACAGTTTCAGATTTTAAATTGTTTTATTAAACCAGAAAATGAGGAAAGGCCATCTTCTATTATCTCTCCAGACTCTGTCAGGCTGCTGGACGGGACTAGTCTGTGCTCAGGCAGACTGGAGGTGAAGTCTAACCAGTCTAACCAGAGGTGGTCCTCAGTGTGTGAAGCTGACTTTGACCAGCAGGATGCAGAGGTGGTCTGTAGGGAG
Source organism: Micropterus dolomieu (assembly GCF_021292245.1). NCBI lineage: Eukaryota > Metazoa > Chordata > Actinopteri > Centrarchiformes > Centrarchidae > Micropterus > Micropterus dolomieu. The sequence goes on from NC_060162.1 coordinate 371,993, forward strand.
CTTGGCTGTGGGGCTCCTTCAGTCCTCCAGGGGGCGCTCTATGGAGAAGTGGAGGCTCCGATGTGGACCAAAGAGTTCCAGTGTGGAGGCCATGAGTCTGCTCTCCTGGACTGTAGAAGCTCAGGCTCAGCTAGAAACACCTGCTCACCTGGAAAAGCTGTTGGACTCACCTGCTCAGGTAGAAGAGGAGCTGCAGCTTTGATTTGGTTCATTTCTCTTCTGATGAAAC
>NC_060162.1:372321-378592 GCF_021292245.1 Micropterus dolomieu
CAATCTTGTCCCTGATGTCCGTAGAAAGCTCTTTGGTCTTGCCCATGGTGGTGATGTTGGATGCTGGTTGTTTGGGTGTTGACAGGTGTCTTTTATACAGGTAACGAGGTGAGGCAGGTGTATTTGATGTAGATAATTGGTTGGGATTGGGGCTGTGTCTTAAAGAAAGACTAACTGGCTTGTAGGAGCCAGAATACTTGCTGTTTGGTAGGGGGTCATATACTTGTTTTTCCTCATCAGATGGTCATCAATTTTTATAAATTCATATGATGTGATTTTCTGGAATTTTCTTTGGGATTCTGTCTTTCACTGTTAGAATGTACATATGATTAAAATTGTAGATTGTTGCATTCTTTGTAAGTGGGCAAACCTGCAAAATCAGCAAGGGGTCAAATACTTTTTTCCCCCACTGTACAAGAGCAAAAGTACTACCAGCAAAATATAGTTAACGAAACGTGTTGCAGGAAAGTCTTGGTTTGGTATCTCTGACTAATAAACAACATTAGATTAGATTATAATAAACTGGATTTTAAAGTTGTAGGAGCTAGTTTATGATGGACTTTTCTAATTGTGAGGTAAGTTAAACAATCCTCTTACAAAGGGAAAAGAAAGGTGTTTATATGTTTGTAGGTCATCTAATGATTTATTAATTGATTGATGGAATGAAAAATATGTAAACATGTGGAACAGCAGAGATATAGACCATGGAACAGTGCTTAATAATATTTTTCACAATTTGAACCAACACAATGAATATTTTAATAAAACTCATTATCAGCACACAACAATTTTTCTTTAGATTCAGAAACAAGCCTGAAACACTCACATTCACATTTTTTCAGGATGTTTAATAAAATGCTATTAAGCATTACTGTTAATGGCACATTTCCACAATATTTAAGATTATAAAAAAATTACAGATTTTTTGACATTTGTATTTCATTGTTTTTAACATTAGTCTCACAAATTCAATATCAGGTTAATTAAAGGCTTATGTAACGTGTAAGGTTAGAGAAGGCGTACGAAGTGTACTGAGCTCCTTTAATACCTCTTATAACCTTTTTACAGGTAACAGTGTGGGAGGTACTCTGTATGGTGAAATGATCTCCCAGCAAATGCTTTCTGATGATATGGTCGGAATTTGAGTGACACACCTTATCTGTGACCTTCCAGCTCTTAGCTTTCTAAGTAGGACCAGTAGTGACATCATTGTCTGGAGCTTGATATCGCCACATTAGCTGTAAGTGGTGGGCAGGAGGACACCATTCCTCTCAACACACACAAGAGTCCACAGCTGCTGCACTAGTTCTGAGTTCCCGAGTAGAGTCTTTGAGAACGCTGTGCAACACACTTGTTGTTTGATGTTTAAATTAACATCCAAGTCCAGAAAGACCATTCGCCACATGTTGTCAGCCTCCATCCAATACAGGAAATTTCCCTTCAGTGTGATCTTCAAATGTTTTAAAACTTAAACGTTTTTCTATAGTCCTGTCTGAAAAACCTTATTTTCACATATCTTAGACTCAAGTGTATTCATTCATAACTTCTTGTCTGTCTATGTGATGCTATACTCTATTTAATGGTTTTAATGGTGGCACACACACACATCTGTGTGACATCTGTCTCAAAACATTACGGCTCAACTTTAGTGAATTTTCTACAGCGTTTTAAGCTTCAGACTTTATTTGAATCTAAGGCTGTCCAACTGAAATGTTTTATGGGTCTCACTGTCCCACTTTACACTATGTTATTACGTCCCCACTGCAATACCCTGTCAATCTAATTGATCAGGGTCCCCCACCTTCGGTCCACACTTAGGAATGTTAAGTACTCACTACATAGAGCCATGCTGCTAGCAAAATAACTTAACAATTAATTGATTATCAAATAGTTGATTCATTTTCTTTTAACAGCCTGATTAACCGACTAATCAATTCACCTCCATCAGTGCCCATTTCTTTAATGGGAAGAGTCACAACCATGAAAATGATGGTCCTGCTCAAACCTGTTTTCAATGATACACACCCAACTGAACATTTATCAATTTTTATGGAAAATTAAACCCCCATTTATCAGTTTAAAAACTCTGCAAAAAAGGTGGTTTAGAACTACCAATTTATTTTCAGTATTTCCTGGCCAACAGACAAAATATATCTCAAAAAGACCACTAGTCTGGACCACTCATGGATGGACATAGAACAAACATTCTGTAAGGAATTTAAATCCATCCATCATACCTGCTTTGAAAGCATTAACATAAGCACTTCCGTATCAGCCTGGCGAAGTAATTTAAGCACTCGAAGTTCTTATATACGTAGCTGTCAGAAAAAAGTCAGAAAAAGGATTGTGTAATAAAAATTCAACAAAACACCCTCCAATTTAAAACCTACATTCACTTGGGACAGATGAACCATCCACAAATTAATCTAAAATATGTGTCAGCTACCTGGACTGGGGTTGGCTTCTGTTTCAGGGTAGGGGCGCTTGGCGGTTTCTCTTACCTTGTAAGCCTAGCTACCTCACAGACCAGTTCAACTGCCCCATCCCCTCTGTAACCCCCGCTTCACCGACACAAACCTCCTCTGCTCACCACTCAGGACCAAATACTGTACCTGGGGTGACAGAGATTTTACCATCGCAGCCCAATCCCTCTGGAACTCCCTGCTCTGACACATTTGTGATTGTACTGAACTGGACACAATTGAGTTCACTTACCAAAACCTACTTACCTTGTATTTAATCTGTTTGATGTACTGGTTTTATTGCAAAGTATTTAGATTTTTGATTTTTTATTTAAAGAAAATAAATGTATACTTATTATTATTCTTATTCTTATTATTACTACTACAAGAGCCAGTTTAAAAACTTTAGCACCTTCCTCTTAGAGCAGATTTGCTGTCAGTCTGCATCCACACCAGCCACTCTGGATTCAGCATCACTCAGGTCTCTCGATCCTTAGAAATCATGGTCTTCCCTTGCTTTCTGTGGTTTTCTCAGGTGCTTTGAATTCACCACCTCAACACTTCACTTAAACTCTCACCATCATGCCTGTATTTCAGACTTATCTCATTTGTAATACAACACATGCTATTCTATTTTAACCTAGTCTCATCTCAGGCATGAAATATACACACTTTGACAAAACTGCAAAATGTTGATTTTGCGTGTGTATGATACACAGTTTGCTTTAGCGTTGCAACACAAAAGAGGCTAACCCTACCACGGCCGAAGTGCCCAGCTGTACGGTTTCCAGTTTACTGACTGGTTTAGGCACTTACTTCTGTGACTGCTAAGGTTACTGTAAGTTGCCTCTGGGGACTGTCAGCTCTTTAAACACAAACATTGCTAGCTAGTGTGGTGGGAAAAAGTGTGTTTAAATAAACAGCTCAGGCAAACACTCGTCTTTCTGTGAACTTTATTCAAGTCTTGTGCAGAAGGAACTCACGGGGACACATACACATCAGAGGGTATCATCCGAGTGAGCTGCAGTGTAGCAGCTCATGCAGCTTTTATCTTAGTCTCAGGGTCGGAGTGCTGTCTCATCAGAGGAACGTGGTGTCTTTCAGTGTTCTCTAGGGGATCTATAGAAAGACACCCATGTCCAAGGTACATGTGGTGAACCCCTTAAAGTCCTGACCCCTCTGGACATATGTTAAAGCCCCGTACCCAAGAGGCTGGAGGCCCCTAGTGAGATTAGTTACATGGCAGTGTTTTAAAGATGGTTCTCATGAAATTCCCATTACAGTAGCTAACTAGACGACCGGAAGCGCTACTACACCCCAGGGTGTCATATACAGAGGCGCCTGGATGCGTGTCATACACACACACCTGGGGGCGCATAACAAAATTGATGTTTTGCATGAAATAAATATGTTTTTCAATGACGCCTGGCATTAGAACAGGCTGTCTATTTAATAAGAACAAAATCTAATCAATTTATCTTGATTACTTGAGTACTTTGAAGTCAAAACACTTTCTTTTAAAGCATCCATTGATAGCGTGATCCTTGCTAGAGAATCATTTATTAATCCCCAACAGGATTCCCTGACACTGATTCTTCAGCGTACACGTTTTGTTGAATCACAGCTCTAGAAAACTTGTTAATTGTTGTTAGTTGTTAATATGAAGCTGTTTAGTCTATAATGAAATGATTATTGACTTTTTATTAGAAAAACATGCACCCAGTTTGAAAATCTGTACATGTCAAAACGGGAGGGTTGTAACGGTTCTGAAATAGAGACCAAAACCGCGACACAAAAGTCCCCGGACTGTTGAGCTCTCATTAAAACAGTGCAACTGTGGCAGTGGCTGGTGTATATCGTATTTGTATTGACAGTAGGTTATTGTAGGTAATTTTCCACCTTATTTTAGTGTTTATTACTACTTGAATCTGCTCCTCTGCTCCCCTCACACACTCACACACACTCACACACACTCACACACCTAACCTGCAAATTATGAACCAAACCGTGGCTTAAAAATCGATGTCTGATCCCTAAAGTATTGTTTTTTAGGAAGTTTCTTTCAGTAAGTGTTCTTATTTTTTATACAGTCCTCTCAGTCATAGTGGTCACTACAGGAAGCATCACCAACAGAGCTGATCACGTGATGAATCATCAGCTGGAACCAATCTCTGTCAGACCTGCTGCTCGTCACAAACTCCCAAAGAGAAACAGAAGAAAGTTCAGCAGAAGCTTCAGCAGAGTCCAAAAGCTGCTGCTGATCCAGTGAAGACACTCTGAGCAAACTGATTTCATGAAGCTCACAGGAAGCTGCAGCACTCAGGATGCTTTCATGTGGAAGAACAGAAGATATTGCAGTCACTAAAATATCCCAGGACTCAAAGTAACTGGTTTTATCATAATCAGCTGAATAACTTGAACCAGACCAGTCGTTAACTTCTTAAAAACTAAATATTTGCATATTATTCATTGGGAAAGTACTAATTTAGTACTAATTTACTGTTAGCTATTAAGAGTCACAGAGAAACCAACAATTGATCAAAGAACATGTGTTCATGCAGCAGGTCAGTACTAATTTCTCCTCCACCCCGACCCTATTCTGAAGCATCAGTTATTGATTTAAACTCTGGGTCCAATGTTCACTTTCAGGCTGTAACCTGGTTACTGACGTTCAGGTAAACACAGTGAAAAGCAGATGACAGAAGCTACTGCATCCCAGAACACATCTTCATTCATTCACATTTACAATAAAATTAGGTTTTGATTTTTGAGTCTGAATGATGTTGTTCACCTATTTCACTGCTTTATAGTCTGGACCGCAGTCCTGCTCTGGTTCCTTCATCCTCTCGACTCTTCATCTCCTCCAGTTTCTGGACCTTCTCTGCGTCTCCTTTCTCCTTCATCTTCTCAATCAGGAAGTCCAAGTGGACATGAGTGGACAGTGAATCAACATTCAGGGCGATCTGATCCAGTCTGACAACATGTTGGAAGGACTTTTCCAACATCTGCTCTTTTTCTTTCTGAAGTTCTTTCATTTGCTTTTCTAAAGTTTCCAAAAGGCTTGTTGTCTCCTCACATCCTGCTTTACCTCTTTCATACTTCTCTTTCACATCTTGCAGGTTCTTCTGAACTTTCCTTGTCTTGGTCACATAGATCCACTTTTCTTTCACATGATCTGATACAGGACACTTCCTGGTACATGAAGTGCAGCGGCCACCTTTCATGATCTGACAGTGTTCAGGATACCAGGACACAGTGCATCCAGGATAGTGACAGTTCTCCTCACAGACTGTACAGCAGACAGCTGCTTCATAATTTAACCACCACCTCCTTCCACCATCAATATTTTCTTTTTCTTTGTAGATCTCATCAACTTCTATAGTGAATTCTTCATTTCTCTTCATCTCTTCTTTATTTAAATTAAACAGCATTTTAAATTACCTTCAACAGCATGCAGCAAAATAAGAGTTAATATAAGAGAGTTCCAAAATTAAACTTTGTAAAATCTTTGCTAGTGCTTTGTCTTACAAACTTGCCATCATTATCACTCCAAAGCTGTAGCCTAGTCTTAAACTTGTGAGTCTTAAAACTTTAATCCTTCTAGAGTCTGTGTCTCTTCTTCTCTGTCCTCTCTCTTTCTGGTGTAGCATAGGCTGTGCAGGGTGAATTGAGGAATGTGCTCCACCCCCCGCACCTCCTTCCATCCCTCCCCTCCCTCTGTTTTCTCAATGAGCCACATCAAGTTGTGTGTTTTAACTGTCATTAGCATCTTCAGGTAATCTTGTAGACCAGTTATGGAATAGAGTTAT